>NC_090300.1:116174375-116475937 GCF_039906515.1 Pseudorca crassidens | reverse complement strand
TAGCGGCTCCGCGGTGCAAGCGCAGCTCTCCAACTTTGCTGGGCACGGAGACCTTCCGAGTTCAACCAAGCAAAAGCTGTCTGTGACTTACAAATATAAGAGTGGGAAATAGGGAGAGAGTGAAGTCGGGTTTCTTCTCAGTATCAGCACCCTGGAAGAATCCAGTCGTTCTTCAGTAGAGGATTCTTTCAACCCCGTTATCTGTATTACTATTAATGAGCAGAGCAGAGGGCATTGCATGCAAATAGGTCCAAGTGCGCGCTTCTATTGGTGGCTGCGGAGGCCCCTGGGTCCTACTGCTCTGGCGCTAAACTACGCAGCAACACTACGCACGCAGCTTCGGAGGCGCAGAGGGGAAAATGGATTTAATTGACTCGTTACCTCTGGTATTGTAATGCCTGCTGCGATGTTTAACGGAGGAAAAAAACCCCTCACTTTTAAACTCATGTCATGTGATCTATCATTTCATATTTGCTTTTAATTGCCTGTGTGGATTGGCTTTGAACATACAAAGGCTTTTTGAAAGAACATTTTCTGGGGAAAATCCACACAGATACATTTGGCAGGAAAACCCTCTTTTTTTTTCTGTTATGCATTATTCGGATGTAAATCCAGGAAATATTTATATAGTCAGATACTTCTGCCTTTCACTTAAATAAAATAGCATCTAATTTTATTCTTGAAAGTGCATGACTACTCAAAATAAACAGGTTAAAATGGCAGAAGCTAAAATATGAACGTTAAGATATTTGGGATATATTTTTTAAAGACTACTGGGAAAAAATGCCATCCATGACGATGCCATGGGCATCTTTTTTATTTTGCAAAATAGGAAATTTAGAAACATTTTATTAGTGAGTATTGACACAAAAATATAAATCAGCATAAAGATATCGATGTCACAATATGTCAAGCATTCACTATTCATTGCCACATTTTCTTTTTACAGTTTCTCTCTTTGCAAGCCCATTAGTGATGCAAATTGGCACAAGGAGATTTAAAGTGAGGCAGGCCTGTGGTGACTGGCAATTTTGAAATATTGTAATGTTGTGCAAAAAACCCTCCAGTACATCATCATTAAAGGTAGTTATCTTAAAAATTAGAATATTAATAGCTGAATCTTAATATATATAAATTTAAAGCCCTTAAGCATGCTTTTCCCTGACCTTTAATTTTGTGGAAGGCAAGAAATCCTGCCTGAAATGACACAGACTTTCCACCAAGTTCCATCTAAGATATTTGCTGATATTACAACTTAGGAAATAACATAATTTTATTGGGTTTTAGATGTAAATAGTAATGTAAATTTAATTACAAAATTATGTCTGTAATTTACAGCTCAATGCTGTTAGAAAGTGATACGCTGAATAAGGTCAGTAGCAACCAACTCATAAATTCACCAGCCATGTGTAAAGTAAATAAATGAAAACACAAAATGCAAAAATACAACAGAATTGAGATCTTATTCCAAACACATGTATAGCATTTGAATTTATGTAGTGTGTGCCACGATCCTTCTTCATTTCCATAACTCCTTCCCCTTGTAGCCTCTTCCCTTCCCCCATCAGTAACCCTTGACAACAGAAGTGTTACTTCAAGTCCAGGTTGCTTTTGCTGCTTTCCAGACCTACCTTACAGATTACATCCTTGTAGGGAACAGAATTAACTCTTACAGGACTGAGATGTAAAAGAAGAGTTTCCTTCAGCAGTTAGAAAATCCAGCATTGTTAGGTGTATTTCCAAAGTTTTCATCAAACATATATATTTGAAACATCCGTGACCACTAATTCAGAGTGAAAAGACATGATCAATTGGCATTACATCAGAGTCAATTTGCTGCATTTCCCCATTACTATTATGTCTCTGGAATAGTCTTTTGAAATGACATTTTACACAGAGTTATTACAATCACTTTAGCCCAGGTTAAGAAATTTTCAATTTACAATAGAGTTAACATAAAAATTTCAAGATATTACTGTATTCAGTATAAGAGTTTAAAGGACTCATTATCTGTAAAAGAAAAAAAGGCTGTTATTTGGTCTAGTAAGGAAAGCACAATGACCAGGCAAAGTTGAATGGAGATGACTGATAGTCAATTCTTTTTTTAAAACAAGTATATTATTGGTCTTTCAAGTTCTTGCTACAAGTGGACTTGAAAAAATAATCGTTTGCAGTCTCAGTGCAAATTGAAAGTTCTGCATTTAATGAATATCTTTTTTAGAACTGAGAAAATATGTGTTTTATTCAGGCAGAGTTTGTACAAAATTAAGGCAATTTATCTATGACTATAATTTAATAGAGAAGTTGAATAGTGGACAAATATGATAGTGCATAAAAGAAAATAAATAAATAAAAACAAGCCTATTAACACATTTAGCATAAAATTGTTTGATCAGTTCTCACTTTCTACATAAAAGGCTGAAGCAAATATACAGCAAGGTAACTAGAATCATAAATTCAACTTATTAGTTTTTCAGGAAAAAATATGTTCTACATCTCTTCAATGAGTTACTGGTGTTTATCCCAGTTATTCTTATATGTTATGAAATGTATAATATATATGATTGTATATAATATATATTTATAACTATTGAAAATATTTTACCTTATTGGATACTAGGGTAATAATTGTTTTAAACAATAATATTGATGTCACAACAGTTTTCAGCCTCAGATATGTAGGAATATCCTTGATCTATTCTTTACTATCTGAAGTATTATTGGCTTCCTCTTTTCGTTGGTGCAGTTTTCAAGGACAATATATGCTCTGTCAAAAACTGATTTCCATTATGCCCTTGGATCATGATGACAATACCTTACTGTGGCTAATGTGAACATCTATAAAAGTTGGAAAGCAAAACACACCTGGCATATTCCTGTATGCCATTACTATAATCAGCTTACTTTCTAAATTTAAATAGGTAAACATGTAATAGTATACCATTAGGTAAAACTTAATGAGCTCTAATGACATTCAGCTACTAGTCAAGCTATTTTAAACAATTCTTTGTGTCTTTAATAATTTTGAAATATGTATAGGTTAAAAAATTCCAAAGCCATAGAGAATAATTCATTTGTCTACTTTAAATAGAACATTCATTCATGTCTGATTTTTGACAGATGAAAAGGAATATTAGCAGACATATAAATTATACTTTGAAAGTAGAAACATAAAAGTAAGAATGTGGTTAAATGGGCATTTTTTTCAGGTGTAAATCAGCAATATGTATACTAATTGCTAATTAGGATGCTATGATATATTAAATAATTGTGCTAAAATGCCTTCTAAATAATGTAGAAAGTTGCAAGAGGTTATGTTTACATATGCAGTTTATATACTAATTTGGATTAATTGCTAAATCAGGTAAAGAAAGTACAACTCAAAAGTTAAAAATAAATCTGTATAAGATAGTAAACTTGGGAAGAAATAAGGAACTTAAAAAAGGTGAACTAAATTTGATACTTAGTAGAAGAGATGAGAACTTCATGGTACCATAATTTTGGTAAGACAATCACCATGAATGGAATGCTCGTAATATGTAGAATTCTAATAAAAATTGGCAAGAAAAAGAGGCATGGAGGAGGATAGTTTACTCTATATCAAACAGGATTATAAAGCAAGTAAGATAAAAGTTGACAATAAAAATGTAGAAGTGAAATACTTTGGCAAAAGATGAAAGCACAAACAACAAAACAAAAGAGAAATTGGGTAAGAATCTGTTATAGTACCTTGAGATTGGAGAAAATGTTAATAAACATTGTTTTTATTCAAGTACTAAATTCTTAAGCATATTGTTACCTATTTTCCTACAAAATCTGTGAATAAAACTTCAAATATTTTTTAAAAAATGACAAAAAATGTAAACTTACCTAAAATGCTTATAAACTATCAGATATTTTTTAGTTACAGCAAACAAACAAATGAATATGGATGTAGATATCTAAAACACCACTTATACATATTGGGGGATAAACATCCAATCAATTTTCTGTATGTTTGTTATAGCAAGGCTAATAGTCAGATGTGGTTTGCCCTTCAAAATATAATTTAGAGGGAACTTTGTACTAATCAAGTTCTAACATATTTAAAAGCCACTCATTTAGTCTGTTTTAAGGACTCCTTTAGGACTTGCATAATAAAATAATTTTAACTATGTTCTATTTATATACCATAGTTCTTAGGCTGTTAAATTCAGTTAAATTTTAACGTTATTTGCTTTTGTCCTAGACCAACATCTGCCTGTACAAAAGCTAATATTAAAGTTAAGGGTCACTTGTTCATTTAGTGAATACTAAGTCTACTTTCATATGTCATTATGTTGGACACATAAAAGTAGATAAAGCTACAATAGAAATTAAGAACAAACATTTTTATTTAAAAGGAAAGAGAAATGAATACAATAGCAAGATCTTCGAAGAAGGAAGGGATTGCAAAATATATATTTTAGTGTTAAATAATAGTAAATATAGTAGTCTGCGTTTCCTATGCTGGGAGATTAATAACAGAAAGTCTCCTTGCAAATAAGGTTCTGTTCCTTGTTTTCACTACTTTTAAAATACCTTCCCCTGTCATATCTCCCAGAAAGGAGCTTTTTTCTTAAGCAACGTTCAAATGTAGGTAATCAATGTATACCTAGTTTAGAGCAAAGAATCAAATTTTAGTGGTTTTCAGTCGAAGTATCTGTGCAATACTTAGGCCCAACAAATCAGTTTTCTCACTATTTGGTTTCTTTTCTTCATGTAGTAAATACATCTTAGTCTTCAATTGTATGATCCACTTGTTAAATAATAGTTGCTCTAGATTACATAGGTAGGTAGGTAGAGTGGGCGAGAGAGAGGTGATGATGGATAAAGAGCAATAGAGAATAACTGAGAAAGTAGATTAAGAGCAGATTTGGACTCTGGAATTGGTGATGGAAAATGGCTGTGACATTTTGGTAATATAATTACATTCAGTAAGTTTTAAAAAAAGTACTAAATATTCATAATGTTTGTTTTAAACACAGAGCTCTAAAAATGGAACATGGGTTTTAAAGGGCTGGAGATCCTAGTAATTCAGTTCTGACAGCCAAGCAAATTAATTTCAAAAATAAAAAATAGGATAAGAATAACAAAATTTTAAAAATAAAGATTGGTTCAGACTGAAAGAATAGTTTTTTGTTAGTTTGTTTTCTTGTGGTATGAGGGTCTCTCACTGCTGTGGCCTCTCCCGCTGCGGAGCACAGGCTCCAGATGCGCAGGCTCAGCGCCCATGGCCCACGGGCCCAGCCATTCCGCGGCATGTGGGATCCTCCCGGACCGGGGCACGAACCCGCGTCCCCTGCATCGGCAGGCGGACTCCCGACCACTGCACTAACGGGGAAGCCCTGAAAGAATAGTTTTGGAAAGGCTAAAAGCTAGAAGTAAGGCTTGAAGAATCAAAGTAGAGCAGCCATACTCTATTTCCTGAGAGATACAGTACAAAGTTAATAGGTACCTAAAAATTGGGAGCTACTTAGATCCTAAGTTTGCTTTTTTTACTCTATTCATTGAGGTAAAACAATTCCAAATTTGAACAGATATAATACTCATGATTAAGAAGAGATTAGGGCTTCCCTAAGAAGAGGAGCGGCTAGGTCCATGAGCCATGGCCACTGAGCCTGCGCGTCCGGAATCTGTGCTCCGCAACGGGAGAGGCCACAACAGTGAGAGGCCTGCGTACCGCCAAAAAAAAAAAAAAAAAAAAGAAGAGATTAAACATATTAAAAATCATTGATATATGTGTATTGTAAACATGGGTGACTTTTTTTCCTTTTACTGTTTTTTGTTTGCTTAAAATTCCATAAGGCACATATATTAATTTTCTTGTTAAAGAAGTAAATTAAAAAGCAAATCTGAACATTAAATCAAATAATAAAACATAGTTCAGTTTTATTTCCTATTATCTTAGGAAGGTCACTAGCCTTTTGGACCTCAGATCACTGCTCCCTAATGTGAGAATGAAATCTTATTATGGTAAGAATAAAATGTGTGATAAGGTTTTCTAGAGTCCACATTTTAAAAGTAATGTTGAGACCTCCCTGGTGGCTCAGTGGTTAAGAATCGACTGCCAACGCAGGGGACACAGTTTCGAGCCCTGGTCTGGGAAGATCCCACATGCCAGGTAGCAACTAAGCCACAATTACTGAGGCCTGCACGCCTAGAGCCCGTGCTCCGCAAAGAGAGAAGCCACTGCAATGAGAAGCCCATGCACTGCAACGAAGAGTAGCCCCCGATCGCTGCAACTAGAGAAAGCCTGCGTGCGGCAATGAAGACCCAATGCGACAATAAATTTTCTTAAAAGTAAGGTTAATCAATATTTAAAAAGCCCCTAGCTGTGGAGCTTCAAGATGGCGGAAGAGTAAGGTGCGGAGATCACCTTCCTCCCCACAGATACACCAGAAATACATCTACATGTGGAACAGCTCCTACAGAACACCGACTGAACGCTGCCAGAAGACCTCAGACCTCCCCAAAGGCAGGAAACTCCCCACGTACCTGGGTAGGGCAAAAGAAAAAAGAAAAAACAGAGACAAAAGAATAGCGACGGGACCTGCACCACTGGGAGGGAGCTGTGAATGAGAAAAGGTTTCCACACACTAGGAAGGCCCTTCACGTGCGGAGACTGCGGGTGGTGGAGGGGGTAGATTCGGGGCCGTGGAGGAGAGCGCAGCCACAGGGGTGCGCAGGGCAAAGCGGAGAGATTCCCGCACGGAGGATCAGTGCCGACCAGCACTCACCAGCCTGAGAGGCTTGTATGCTCACCCGCCGGGACGGGTGGGGGCTGGGAGCTGAGGCTCGGGCTTCGGTCGGCTCCCAGGGAAAGGACTGGGGTTGGCTGCGTGAACACAGCCTGAAGGGGCTAGTGTGCCACAGCTAGCCGGGAGGGAGTCCGGGGAAAAGTCTGGAGCTGCCAAAGAGGCAAGAGACTTTTTCTTGCCTCTTTGTTTCTTGGTGCGCGAGGAGAGGGCATTAAGAGTGCTGCTTAAAGGAGCTCCAGAGACGGGCGCGAGCCGCGGCTATCAGCGTGGACCCCAGAGACAGACATGAGATGCTAAGGCCGCTGCTGCTGCCGGCACCAAGAAGCCTGTGTGCAAGCACAGGTCACTCTCCACACCTCCCCTCCTGGGAGCCTGTGCAACCCGCCACTGCCAGGGTGCCGGGATCCAGGGAAAACTTCCCCGGGAGAAAACACGGCGTGCCTCAGGCTGGTGCAACGTCACGCCGGCCTCTGCCACCACAGGATCGCCCCACATCCGTACCCCTCCCTCCCCCCGGCCTGAGTGAATCAGAGCCCCCGACTCAGCTGCTCCTTTACCCCGTCCTGTCTGAGCGAAGAACAGACGCCCTCAGGCGACCTACATGCAGAGGCAGGGCCAAATCCAAAGCTTAACCTCAGAAGCTGTGCGAACAGAGAAAAGAAAGGGAAATCTCTCCCAGCAGCCTCAGAAGCAGCGGATTAAATCGCCACAATCAACTTGATGTACCTTGCATCTGTGGAATACCTGAATAGACAACGAATCATCCCAAATTGAGGAAGTGGACATTGGGAGCAAAGATATATATATATTTTTCCCCTTTTTCTCTTTTTGTGAGTGTGTATGTGTATGCTTCTGTGTGTGATTTTTGTCTGTATAGCTTTACTTTTACCATTTGTTCTAGGGTTCTGTCCATCCTTTTTTTTTTTTTTTTTTTTACTTTTTAAAATATTTCTCTTAATAATTATTTTTTATTTTAATAACTTTATTTTATTTTATTTTATCTTTCTATTTTCCTATTTTTTTCTCCCTTTTATTCTGAGCTGTGTGGATGAAAGGCTCTTGGTTCTCCAGCCAGGAGTTAGTGCTGTGCCTCTGAGGTGGGAGAACCAACTTCAGGACACTGGTCGACAAGAGACCTCCCAGCTCAACATAATATCAAATGGTGAAAATCTCCCAGAGATCTCCATCTCAATGCCAAGACCCAGGTCCACTCAACGACCAGCAAGCTACAATGCTGGACACTCTATGCCAAATAACAAGCAAGACAGGAACACAACCCCATTCATTAGCAGAGAGGCTGCCTAATATCAAAATAAGGCCACAGACACCACAGAACACACCACCAGATGTGGACCTGCGCACCAAAAAGATAAGATCCAGCCTTATCCACCAGAACACAGGCACTAGTCCCCTCCACCAGGAAGCCTACACAAGCCACTGAACCAACCTTAGCCACTGGGGAGAGACACCAAAAACAATGGGAACAACAAACCTGTAGCCTGCAAAATGGAGACCCCAAACACAGTAAGTTAAGCAAATGAGAAGACAGAGAAACACACAGCAGATGAAGGAGCAAGACAAAAACCCACCAAAGCTAACAAATGAAGAGGAAATAGGCAGTCTACCTGAAAAAGAATTCAGAATAATGATAGTAAAGAGGATCCAAAATGTTGGAAATAAAACAGAGAAAATAAAAGAAACAGTTAACAAGGACCTAAAAGAACAAAAGAGCAAACAAACGATGATGAACAACACAATAAATGAAATTAAAAATTCTCTAGAAGGAATCAATGCAGAATAACTGAGGCAGAAAAACGAATAAGTGACCTGGAAGATAAAATAGCAGAAATAACTGCTATTTCCAAAAATAGAAAGAAAAAAGAAGGAAAACAACTGAGGACAGTCTCAGAGACCTCTGGGACAACATTAAATGCACCAACATTCGAATTATAGGTGTTCCAGAAGAAGAAGAGAAAAAGAAAGGGTCTGAGAAAATATTTGAAGAGATTATAGTTGAAAACTTCCCTAATACAGGAAAGGAAGTAGTTAATCAAGTCCAGGAAGCAAAGAGAGTCCCATACAAGATTAACCCAAGGAGAAACATGCCAAGAGACATATTAATCAAACTACCAAAAATTAAATAGAAAGAAAAAATATTAAAAGCAGAAAGGGAGAAACCATGAATAACACACGAGGGAATCACCATAAGGTTAACAGCTGATCTTTCAGCACAAACTCTGCAAGCCAGAAGGGAGTGGCAGGACATATTTAAAGTGGTGAAGGAGAAGAACCTACAACCAAGATTACTCTACCCAGCAAGGATCTCATTCAGATTTGACGGAGAAATTAAAACATTTACAGACAAGCAGAAGCTGAGAGAGTTCAGCACCACCAAACCAGGTTTACAACAAATGCTAAAGGAACTTTTCTAGGCAGGAAACACAAGAGAAGGAAAAGACCTACAATAATAAACCCAAAACAATTAAGAAAATGGGAATAGGAACATACATATCGATAATTACCTTAAATGTAAATGGATTAAATGCTCGAACTATGAACACAGACTCGCTGAATGGATACAAAAACAATACCCATATATATGCTCTCTACAAGAGACACACATCAGACCTAGGGACACATACAGACTGAAAGTGAGGGGATGGAAAAAGATATTCCTTGCCAATGGAAATCAAAAGAAAGCTGGAGTAGCAATTCTCATATCATACAATATAGACTTTAAAATAAAGACTATTACAAGAGACAAAGAACAACACTACATAATGATCAAGGGATCAATCCAAGAAGACATAAAAATTGTAAATATTTATGCACCCAACGTAGGAGCACCTCCATACATAAGGCAAATGCAAACAGCCATAAAAGGGGAAATCGACAGTGACACAATCATAATAGGGAACTTTAACACCCCACTTTCAACAATGGACAGATCATCCAAAATGAAAATAAATAAGGAAATACAAGCTTTAAATGATACATAAAATAAGATGGACTTAATTGATATTTATAGGATATTCCATCCAAAAACAACAGAATACACATTCTTCTCAAGTGTTCATGGAACATTCTCCAGGATAGATCATATTTTGAGTCACAAATCAAGCCTTGGTAAAGTTAAGAAAATTGAAATCGTATCAAGTATCTTTTAGACCACAACACAATGAGACTAGATATCAATTACAGGAAAAAATCCATAAAATATACAAGCACATGGAGGCTAAACAATACACTACTTAATAACCAAGAGATCATTGAAGAAATCAAAGAGGAAATCAAAAAATACCTAGAAAAAAATGACAATGGAGACACAACAACCCAAAACCTATGGGATGCAGCAAAAGAAGTTCTAAGAGGGAAGTTTATAGCAATACAATCCTACTTTAAGAAACAAGAAACATCTCAAATAAACAACCTAATCTTACACCTAAAGCGATTTGAGAAAGAAGAACAAAAAAATCCCAAAGGTAGCAGAAGGAAAAAAATCATAAATATCAGATCAGAAATAAATGAAAAAGAATTGAAGGAATGATAGCAAAGATCAATAAAACTAAAACCTGGTTCTTTGACAAGATAAACAAAATTGATAAACAATTAGCCAGACTCACTGACAAAAAAAGGGAGAAGACAAATCAGTAGAGTTAGAAATGAAAAAGGATAAGTATCAACAGACATTGCAGAAATAAAAAGGATCATGAGAGATTACTACAAGCAACTCTATGCCAATAAAATGGAAAACCTAGAACACATGGATAAATTCTTAGAAATGCAAAACCTTCCGAGACTGAACCAGGAAGAAATAGAAAATATGAACAGATCAATGACAACCACTGAAATTGAAACTGTGATTAAAAATCCTCCAGCAAACAAAAGCCCAGGACCAAATGGCTACATAGGCGAATTCTATCAAACATTTAGAGAAGAGCTAACACCTATCCTTCTCAAACTCTTCCAAAATATAGCAGAGGGAGTAACACTCCAAAACTCATTCTATGAGGCCATCATCACCCTGATACCAAAACCAGACAAAGATGTCACAAAGAAAGAAAACTACAGGCCAATATCACTGATGAACATAGATGCAAAAATCGTCAACAAAATACTAGCAAACAGAATCCAACAGCACATTAAAACAATCATACAACATGATCAAGTGCGGTTTATCCCAGGAATACAAGGATTCTTCAATACATGCAAATCAATCCATGTGATACACCATATTAACAAATTGAAGGAAACAAATACGTATGATCATCTCAATCGATGCAGAGAAAGCTTTTTGACAAAATTCAACACCCACTTATGATTAAAAACCCTGCAGAAAGTAGGCATAGAGGGAACTTTCCTCAACATAATAAAGGCCATATATAACAAACCACAGCCAACATCGCCCTCAGTGGTGAAAACTTGAAACCATTTCCACTAAGGTCAGGAACAAGACAACTTTGCCCACTCTCACCATTATTATTCAACATAGTTTTGGAAGTTTTAGCCTCAGCAATCAGAGAAGAAAAAGAAATAAAACGAATCCAAATCGGAAAAGAAGAAGTAAAGCTGTCACTGTTTGCAGATGACATGATACTATACATAGAGAACCCAAAAGATGCTACCAGAAAACTACTAGAGCTAATCACTGAATTTGGTAAAGTATCAGGATACAAAATTAATACACAGAAATCTCTAGCATTCATATACACTAATGATGAAATATCTGAAAATGAAGTTAAGAACACATTCCCATTTACCATTGCAACAAAAAGAATAAAATATCTAGGAATAAACCTACCTAAGGAGACAAAAGACCTGTATGCAGAAAATTATAAGACACCGATGAAAGAAATTAAAGATGATACAAATAGATGGAGAGCTATAGCATGTTCTTGGATTGGAAGAATCAACAATGTGAAAATGACTAAACTACCCAAAGCAATCTACAGATTCAATGCAGTCCCTATCAAACTACAACTGGCATTTTTCACAGAACTAGAACAAAATATTTCACAATGCAAAAGACCCCGAATATCTAAAGCAATCTTGAGAAAGAAAAATGGAGCTGGAGGAATCAGGCTCCTTAACTTCAGACTATTCTACAAAGCTACAGTCATCAAGACAGTGTGGTACTGGTGCAAAAACAGAAAGATAGATCAATGGAACAGGATAGAAAGCCCAGAAATAAACTCACGCACATATGGTCACCTTATCTTTGAGAAAGGAGGCAGGAATGTACAGTGGAGAAAAGACAGCCTCTTCAATAAGTGGCGCTGGGAAAACTGGACAAGTACATGTAAAAGTATGAGATTAGAACACTCCCTAACACCATACTCAAAAATAAGCTCAAACTGGATTAAATACCTAACTCTAAGGTCAGAAACACTCAAACTCTTAGAGGAAAACATAGGCAGAACACTCCAGGACATAAATCACAGCAAGATCCTTTTGACCAACCTCCTAGAGAAATGAAAATAAAAACAGAAATAAACAAATGGGACCTAATAAAACTTAAAATCTTTTGAACAGCAATGGAAGCCATAAACAAGACCAAAAGACAAACCTCAGGATGGGAGAAAATATTTGCAAATGAAGCAACTGACAAATGATTAATCTCCAAAATTTACAAGCAGCTCAATAACAAAAAAACAAACAACCCAATCCAAAAATGGGCAGAAGACCTAAATAGACATTTCTCCAAAGAAGATATACAGACTGCCAACAAACACATGAAAGAATGCTCAACATCATTAATCATTAATCATTAATCATTAGAGAAATGCAAATCAAAACTACAATGAGATATCATCCAACACCGGTCAGAATGGCCATCATCAAAAAATCTAGAAACAATAAATGCTGGAGAGGGTGTGGAGAAAAGGGAACACTCTTGCACTGCTGGTGGGAATATAAATTGGTACAGCCACTATGGTGAACAGTATGGAGGTTCCTTAAAAAACTACACACAGAACTACCATATGACCCAGCAATCTCACTACTGGGCATATACCCTGAGAAAACCATAATTCAAAAAGAGTCATGTACCAAAATGTTCATTGCAGCTCTATTTACAATAACCAGGAGATGGAAGCAACCTAAGTGTCCATCAACAGATGAATGGATAAAGAAGTGTGGAACATATATGAAATGGAATATTACTCAGCCATATAAAGAAAGGAAATTGAGTTATTTGTAGTGAGCTGGATGGACCTAGTGTCTGTCATACAGAGTGAAGTAAGTCAGAAAGAGAAAAACAAATACCGTATGCTAACACATATATACGGAATCTAAGGGAAAAAAAAGATCATGAAGAACGTAGGGGTAAGATGGGAATAAAGACACAGACCTACTAGAGAATGGACTTGAGGCTATGGGGAGGGAGAAGGGTAAGCTGTGAGAAAGTGAGAGAGTGACATGGACATATATACACTACCAAATGTAAGACAGGTAGCTAGTGGGAGGCAGCCGCATAGCACAGGCAGATCAGCTTGGTGCTTTGTGATCACCTAGAGGGGTGGGATTGGGAGGGTGGGAGTGAGGGAGACAAAAGAGGGAAAGAAATATGGGAACATATATATATGTATAACTGATTCACTTTGTTACAAGGCAGAAAGTAACACACCATTGTAAAGCGATTATACTGCAATATAGATGTAAAAAATATGTATATATAAGATAGCCCAGAGATAAACCCTAACACATATGGTCACCTTATCTTTGATAAAGGTGGCAAGAATATACATTGGAGAAGAGACAGCGTCTTCAATAATTGGTTCTGGGAAGACTGGACATGTACATGTAAAAGTATGAAATTAGAACACTCCCTAACACCATACACAAAAATAAACTCAAAATGGATTAAACACCTAAATGTAAGGCCAGACACTAGGAAACACTTAGAGGAAAACATAGGCAGAACACTCTAGGACATAAATCACAGTAAGATCCTTTTTGACCCACCTCTTAGAGAAATGGAAATAAAAACAAAAATAAACAAATGGGACCTAATGAAACTTAAAATCTTTTGCACATCAAAGGAAACCATAAATAAGACAAAAAGACAGCCCTCAAAATGGGAGAAAATATTTGCAAATGAAGCAACTGACAAGGGATTAATCTCCAAAATTTTCAAGCAGGTCATGCAGCTCAATTTCAAAAAACAAACAACCCAATCCAAAAATGGACAGAAGACCTAAATAGACATTTCTCCAAAGAAGATATACAGATTGCCAACAAACACATGAAAGAATGCTCAACATCTTTAATCATTAGAGAAATGCAAATCAAAACTACAATTAGATATCATCTCACACCAGTCAGAATGGCCATCATCAAAAAATCTAGAAATAATAAATGCTGGAGAGGGTATGGAGGAAAGGGAACCCTCTTGCACTGCTGGTGGGAATGTAGATTGATACAGCCACTATGGAGAACAGTATGGAGGTTCCTTAAAAAACTACAAATAGATCTACTGTACGACCCAGCAATCCTACTGCTGTGCATATACCCTGAGAAAACCGTAATTCAAAAAGAGTCATGTACCAAAATGTTCATTGCAGCTGTATTTACAATAGGCAGGACATGGAAACAACCTAAGTGTCCATCAACAGATGAATGGATAAAGAAGATCTGGCACATATATAAAATGGAATATTACACAGCCTTAAAAAGAAACAAAATTGTGTTATTTGTAGTGAGGTGGATGGACTTAGAGTCTGTCATAGAGTGAAGCAAGTCAGAAAGAGAAAAACAAATACCGTATGCTAACACATATATATGGAATCTAAAAAAAAAAAAAAAGGTCATGAAGAACCTAGGGACGAGATGGAATAAAGACACAGACTTACTAGAGAATCGACTTGAGGATATGGGGAGGGGGAAGGGTAAGCTGTGACAAAGTGAGAGAGTGGCATGGACATATATAAACTACCAAAGGTAAAATAGATAGCTAGTGGGAAACAGCCACATAGCACAGGGAGATCAGCTCGGTGCTTGTGACCACCCAGAGTTGTGAGGTTGGGAGGGTGGGAGGGAGGGAGACACAAGACGGAAGAGCTATGGGAACATATGTATATGTATAACTGATTCACTTTGTTGTAAAGCAGAAAATAACACACCATTGTAAAGCAATTATACTCCAATAAAGATGTTAAAAAAATAAGTAAATTACAAAAATAAATAAAGAGCACCTAGCTATTGTAAATGTACTCAACTATTTAGTACTGGAAAAATTTTATATCCATTTTTGTAAGTTACAAACATGATCACTAACTCTCTCTTTAATATTTGTTTAAAACTTTACAAGGAGATATAAAAAAAAACACCAAGTTTCTAAAATTGTAAATAAACAAGAATAATTCACTGCCAGGAAAATGTCAAGAATAGGCTCTTAAAATAATCTGTAAACAATTAGGATATTTTAGAGCAGAGAGAAAGGACATAGGTTTATTGAGAAGGAATCATATATAGCAAAACTTACTTTCTATTTTTGCTAAGTTTAGCAGCTTTTAGATCATGATAATGTCTTAGAAGAAGTTTATCTTGATTCCAGCTAAGCATTTGACCAGGGGTTGAATAATTTCATTGTAAACAAGGTAGAGAAAAATTGGCGGGATGATAGTGCATTTAGGTGGATTTGTAACTAATGAAACAATTGAACTTACTGTGTTGATTCATCAGTATCAACCTGAGGGTACCTCAGATGTCCTGCCACATGCTTGTGCACTTGATCCTGTGAGGTTTAACATATTATCAGTGAAAGAATCTTCATCAATCGCACAGCTGAGGTATAGCTGAGCCAGAAAGCCAACAACTTGAAAAACTAACTGACTATGAAAATGGACACTCAAAACTTAAAAAAAAAAAAAGGCTAAATGCATTAATGCTGAAATATAACATTGAGTAATAGAATGTTTGAAAATTAAGTTCAGAGATCAATGAGAAACCACCTGTATGCTTTCACCAGCCACAAGGTCAATACAAGCTAATGGTGTGATGTGAGACCTAATAACATTATCTTATGTTGCAGTCAGCCAAGTTCTGTGTTATGATCAAGGCAGATAGTAGTAGAACTACTCTCCACAGTTCAGAACATATAAAATTCTAGGCCCCATAGTGAAAAAAGAAAGAAAAGGAAGAAAAGAAGGAAGGAAGGAAGGAAGGAAGGAAGGAAGGGAGAGAGGGAGGGAGGGACGGAATGAGCAAGAAAGAAGGGAAGAAGGAGAGAAAACTAGAGAGCAAGTTATAAACCAAGATAATGATGGATCTGACAGTGGCATGTAAAAAAGACTTAAGAAAATAAAGAAGTTTAACCCAGGGAAAAGATTTTTAGAAAATATGATAGCTGACTTATACTATTTGCAGAGCTATCATTAAGCAGAGATGGTAAGACACCCCCAAAACTGTTACTCTGGTACTCTTCGAGTCTATGATTCTTTTTTTCTATCAAAAAAGAGATATTGGCCATAGACACTCATATATTGAACATAATTTGACCTTTGAACCTAATTACTTTTCAGATCCCATGCAGGGTTACAAAATCCAATTTACATTTGGACAAAAGATGCTTGTTTAAATTAAGCTGAGTGGCCAATTATCTATGAATACATCTCAATTCTATTTATGCACATAAATGTGCAAAAATGCCTAGAAAGGGAGAAATGGTGAAGACAAGAAGGATGAAGACGTGATATGTGTGAGTTAAAATGTTAACTGTATCATTCTACAAAAACATGCAAAATAGGTTAAACATATTCTTTGGTCAGAAAGTTAATGATAAGGGCATGAATTATGATAAATTTCTGTAAATTCTTGGCACAAAATGATAATTCTAAGAAGGTTTACTTTTAAAAAATAAATATAAAATTTTTCACTGGGATAATTTAGGTGTACTTTGACAAATTAAGCCAGTAATTTATTTCTTTCTAACAAGAATATTTACTAATTTTAAAATATTAGTGTGTATTTCTATATGCATTCCCATTAATGAAGAAAACTCTTGTTTGGAAACTTTACTTAATGAGGGCATTCTAGAACTCTGGATGCAGAATCAACATTAAATTATGATCAGATGGAAAAAAGGTAAAGACAATGGCATTATTACACATGGTATTTTATGATATAGATATGTCCAATTGACTGTTTAATCACATTATTCAATGAACTAAATTATAAAACTCTTCATTGAAAAGGAATGGACTCCATAATTTAAATTATACAAAAGAGCCAGAACAAATTCAAGTAATAAACAAATTTAGAACAAATTCGAGTAAGGATAAACAATATAAAACACATGTTGAAATGATATTAGGATGCTAGATTTAACAAAGGGAATAACTTTTGTTTATGATTATACCTTGAAAATAATTAAATATCCTAATAAAAAAAATCATGGAGAAAGCGGGGAGTGGGTGGTGGTGGTGGTGTGATGAATTGGGAGATTAGGATTGACATATATACACTAATCTGTATAAAATAGATAACTAATAAGAACCTGCTGTATAAAAAAATAAATGAATAAAATAAAATTTTAAAAAATCACCAAGGTGTGCAAGAATCATATATTTATCAAGAGAAATAAATAATTAAACTAAATAAGATAAACACGCTTGTAAATTGTTTTTACCAAACATGGTTAGATAAAAAATTCAATAAGCAAAATATCAGGTGAAAAAACTTTGGATTGAATTGCATTTTTAAATTTTAGTTCACTTAATAAGTATTTGGAAAAATATATAACATATATGTTACAACCTATTTATGTACACACATATGGGTTATAGGACACATATAGTGTGTGTGTGTGTGTGTGTGTGTGTGTTAT
This sequence comes from Pseudorca crassidens, assembly GCF_039906515.1. Classification (NCBI taxonomy): domain Eukaryota; kingdom Metazoa; phylum Chordata; class Mammalia; order Artiodactyla; family Delphinidae; genus Pseudorca; species Pseudorca crassidens. Next base: position 116,458,333 of record NC_090300.1, on the reverse strand, counting down.
AGGATGAATTATCCCTGTATTAACACCTTTGCATGTTTGAACATCTATTATAGTATTCTTTTGCATGGAAGAGAAACTTGAGTATTCCAGGCACCTAACAAAATGAAAGATAGTTTTGCTGTATGTATTAGAGTGGATTAATGTTTGACAAATATTAATTTGCAGCGCTTCTCCCTGCAGTGCCTCTCCTTTCAAGAGGATCACACATCTCTATGTGAAAAGCTATGATCAATGAAATTTTGGCAGGATTTTAAGAATGGCATGTGGCTTATAATGTCTTTTCCCCATTACCTGATGATGGGTTGTGTTTTCAATAGAGCCTGCTTGGCTTACATGGGTTGGGAATAAAGCCACAAATGACTCATGATGGACGTATTGTATGAGTGAAAAATAAACCTTTATTATGGTAAGCACCCGAGACTTGGGGAGCGTTAGTCACTGCAGCAGTCTAGGAAATCCTGATACAATATGGAATTGAAGAAATTAGATTCTATGAACTAACAATACTTTCTGTATACAGTAACTAGAAACTATATTCTATTCTTGGTAAATATTTCTTTGTTTTTTTTTTAAATTTTTGTTGGAGTATAGTTGATTTACAATGTTGTGTTTCAGGTGTACAGCAAAGTGAATCAGTTATACATATACATATATCCACTCGTTTTTTTTTTTAGGTTCTTTTTCCATATAGGCCATTACAGAGTATTGAGCAGAGTTCCTTGTGCTTGGTAACCACTTCTGAAAGTAGTTGAGATGCAATGTTCCTGTAGCTACATCTGTGTAATTGTAAAGACAACAGCTCCAAATCAAGAATAGCCTTAACTCTCCTTTTAAGTCATTTCAAAATTTGCAGTATTTGAAGTTTCCATTCAGAATCTTAATTGAAAACAATATCTATCAAAGAAACACTTAATTTAGGAGCCACAATGATCATGCTACCTAATTTGGGCTCATCTTGGATTTGAATTTTCAAGACATTTATTTTTCCCATACAAAGTGTAGAAGGCAGAGGAGATAGAAACATATTCAATTGATTATAAAATTCTGGTAATCCTAAAACCATCATGTTTTGCTTTTAGATACAGGAAGAAATTCCCACAAAAAATTGTATATACTATATTCAATATTTACTTTAAACTAATCAAAGAATCACACAAAAACAATGGACTTACTGATGTTAAAAAATAAAATTAACTTCCCTTCAGATTAAAAATTTATGTGAAAATGAAATTTATCACATTATAGAATTATAGACTGATTACTACCCCACTAAAAAAAGATCACTAAATCTAACCTGTTCAAAACCGAAGAAAATGATGGAGGTAGTATAAAGGATTAACAACAAATCTGAAAGCACCTAGACTATAATGGAAACAAATACTAGAAATAGATGCAGATCATAAATAATAAATCTCAACAAAATATGACCACTAATTCATTTGCTTGTGTTACAAAATTTAAAACACAATGTTTAGTAGACACAACCAAATAAATAACTCATATACAAATGTTTATATAAGTATTACTGTGAAAGTATGTTTGATAATTGACTACAAGTAAAACAAAAGTTATAGAAAATCATGTGATAATGTGTTTCATAGAAATACAGTGTTCAAGAGGGTGCTGCAAAAATAGATAATAAACACTGTTTCAGTGATGATGTTTATTAAGGATTTATGAACTAATATAGAACATAAACAGCACATTGCTTAAATTTGCAAAATTTAAATGACCTGCTTTTTTACTGGGCATATGTATTTTAACAGTAGTTAGAGAAAGGTATGTAAAATGGAAAAAATCTATGATTTTGCTATTATCATCATCAAGAGCAACAATGTAGAATCTCAACAAATTTTGAGAACTAATTTTGCAGAAAATAAATGATTAGGCTTTTATTAACAATTCAGCTATAATATTTTAAATCTCATATGTTAATTATATTATTGCTCATTCAAGTTATAGGGCATTCTGAAATGAATCGTTGGCCCATGACAACAAATTACTGTTCTGAAATACCACTATTATTAATATCTTCTGGATCCATTGTGTGGTTTTCCATAGAGGGAATTCTATTTACAAAGAGTTACTAAAACAGCATAGGAAAAATCATAGCCCCGTCTTCTTATATTATCCGGGAAGGATGTGGTTCATAGCATATGCTACTCCAGATTGAGTTTCCAACATGGTCAGCATTACTATAGATCATATTCACAATAGTGTCATTACCGTATGGCTGGTCTACAGACAATGCGCCAGAGAAAAATAAAAAGGACTTACAATATTTCGACCTGGGTTCTATGTTTTGGAATTTATTCTTGTCCATAATTCTCTGAGCCTCTAGAAAATGAAGACATTTAGACAGTTAAGGTAGAAGCATATCTTAAAAAGGAATGGACATCACTTTTCTCTCTCCATTTTCAACATGTTTTTAAGCCCTCAGTTTTCCTCCGACCCTGCCCATTATCCAGGACTGTGCAGAGTTCCTTCAATTGAATACTCCAATCTTGGCTACTATCTTTCCCTACATGGAAAAGGAACTCTGGATCTGTCTCCGCTCGACCTAACAAATAACCTACTGTACTTTCATTCTCATTATGAGCTGTGACCTCTGCATTGAGATTTAAATATTTCACTTGATAAACATCTCATGTTTTATGTCTGCTTCAAAGATTGGCATTTTATCTGGAAATCTTCATCAGATGCAATGGTCCTCTAATTTTAAGCAGTAATTCTTGATAGGCTGTGAAATACTAGATTCTATGGCTAAGTATGTTTTAATCTCCCTTGAGATTGCTCTAGGTTGGAAAGCCTGAGCACATTTTTTTAGGTGAGAAGGAGGTCATTGCTACAGGAATTTAGATAGCTAAAACTACTCCATGATTCCATTCTTAAGTATGATATTCCTTTGGGGGCTTATGTAAGAGCAGCTCCTGGCTAAAGTTGATGAACCAGTTGCTTTTTAAAATTAACTGTACATAGCTGTTCAGTGAACTCTATGGGTCACAAAAAGGTGGGAAAGCAATATATCCTATTAAGAAGCTTATGAAATTGCATCAGGATGCATAATTAATAACATAGTAAAGTACAACTATGCATAAGTGTTATTGAGGATAACAGAAAAGAATCATCTCTTGGAGGTGAGATTAAGCTAAGCAGAAATATAACCAGTGAAATTTATTTTAAAATTGCCACAATATGGAGAAGAAATATAGATTTCTCAATGTGAGAAAAATGTGAACAAATGAAATTTCAGGAAGGAACAATAAAAATAATTAAGGGTGTAAATGAAATGATTAATGGGTGTAGACTAAAAAATAGTATGCATTTAATTTGGTGAAAAGACTAATGGGAAACTCAATCACTTGAAAGTATCTGTAGAGTAGAAAAGATGGGAGATGGAGCAAATTTTAAGCTAGTCAAGAGAAAATAACCAGAAGTAATGGAATAGAATTGAGTATAGGAAATTTTTGAGTGACTATCATAGAAAAGGCAGCCTTGTTAGGTCTATTAGGCTGAGGAATTGTTTCCTAAGGGACATAGTAAAAAGCCCCTTTGCTTGAGCCATTTATGGAAGCCAGACAAAAAAGTGGGTAATGGTATAGGAAACAATTCTATATTCACAAAATTATGGACATTATGATCTAATAGCTCCTACCCTCCCAGCACAAAAAGTCTCTAATGCATATAACTCTTTGGCTTCCAGCTTTTGTATTTTCTCTTTTTGGGGAAAACTGATAGAACACTGAACAGGATCCTGACCATTTAAAAATTATGTATCTAATTTTATTATTACAATTTTGTATTTAACGCTTTCTTTAATTCTGAAAAGCCAGTCAAAAAACTTGAAATATTCCTCATTTGTCCAATAAATTAAATTAACTCACTAGATGATAGGCATTTTTAATGAATAAGTAAATTGCAATTAATGATGAATATTAAGCAATTTCTGTAAAAATATTTCTAACATTTCATGTTTAAAATACTTCAGCTTTTGAAATGAGTAAGATCAATATTTGTATTTTTTCCTGTTAGATACCAAAAACATGAAGGAAGGGACTTATATTTTTCAAAATATAGGGATTTATATTTTTCAAAAGTAGCAGAGCGATAGAGTTTATGCTCTTGTTCTCCTCTGCACTATCAATTTTCAGACTTGGCACTTTAAGAGGAATATAATAACCTGGGGTATTTCTAGAGAAGAATGACTTGGAGGGTAAGGAGAGCCAAAATACAATATGCTTACAATATTCAAGAAACTGGGGATGTTTATAATGCAAAAGTAGATTTAGATAATTTTTGGTAGCCGATAAGTTACTTTTGTCTTTACTATGATCAATATCCTGGAGAAAAAAAATATTGTACCAATACAAAGAGTTGCATGCTAAGGCAAGGTCAATTTTTTTTTCTGTCCCCTTAACATGAGGGTACACACTTGTGCAACATTAACTACTACACACAAATTCAGTATGATATGATAGTTGTATAATAGTGAAAATCACAATTGTCTGTAGTTTTTAAACTAATTTATTTATCTGAGAAAGAAAGAAATGGTACCTCTGGAAGATTCATAAATGTATGGAGCTGTCAGGCACTATGTTAGTCTCTGCAGGTACAGCATGAAATAAACCTACACATTTCCTGCCCCCATGGGTTGAAAGAGATAAATATGAAAACAAATAGAATTCAGAGTGACTACAGAACATGACAGTTGATATGAAAAAATGCAGATAGATAATCAAGAAAAAAAGACCAGAGTACATAAGTTGGGCAGAGAAAGACTCTTTGAGGAAATGACACTTCAGTGAATATCTTACACATAAAAATAAGTCAGCCATGTGTAGAACTAGAAGAAACACAACTCTACAGGGATGAAAGAGGAGAAAAAGTGGATTTAGGAAGCAAAATGAAAAAAGTATCAGTAACTAGGGTAGAGGATTGGGCTAAGAGAGGATCTGTACGAATTCATGGGGAAGAGAGCCACGGTGATAATGGATGGATAGGGGCTTGTTATTTTATTAGTGGCAGAAATAAACATGGAGGTAAGATATGAGTGAATGATTCCTGATATCTATGCCAGAGATAGGAGAAGAATGAATTTCAGAATACTATTAAATCTTGGAAAATTATCTCAGAAGTACGGGGACTTTTGAAAATCATCTTCTCCTATGCCCCATATTCATTATCTACACAAAAAACTTGCATACAGATGTTTTTTAGCAGCTTTATTCATAATAGCCAAAACTTAGAAGCAGCAAAGGTGTCCTTCAGTGGGTGAATGGACAGATAAACTGTGGTACTGTTACATCCAGACAAAGGAATATTAATCAGCATCAAGAAGACATGAGCTATCAAGCCATGGAAAGACACGGAGGAAACTTAAAAAATGCATATTACTAAGTGAAAGAAGCCAATATGAGAAGGCTACTACTGTATGATTCCAACTATACAACATTCTGGAAAAGGCAAAACTATGGAGACAGCAAAAGCATCAATAGTCACCAGGGGTTGTGAGAGGGAGGGATGAATGGGCAGAGTACAGAGAATTTTTAGGGTAGTGAAATTATTCTTTATGATACTACAATGGGGACACATGTCACTACATGATTGTCAGAAACCATAAGAATGTACAAGAGCAATAGTGAACCCTAATGTAAACTCTGAACTTTGGGTGATTATGATGTGTCAATGTAGGCTCATCGATTTTAACAGATGTACCACTCTGGTGGGGGGATGGGTGTTGATAATGCAGGAGGCTATGCATGTGTGGTGAGCAGGAAGTATATGAGAAATCTCTGTGTATTCCTCTCAATTTTTCTATGAACCTAAAACTGCTCTAAAAATAAAGTCTTAAAAATTAAATGATAGTACTTTATTAATAATTCAATTTTCAAATAATAATATTTAAATATGTGAAAGGCTATGATCTGTGTGGGTCTTGACCATTCTTCATTCATTCATTCATGCAATATTTACTGAATATTTCTTACGTGCCAGGGACTCTTCTAAGCAAAGGGAGTAACATAAACACAAATGCATTTCGTTATTGAGTTTGTCTTCTAGTGGAAGAGACATTCAGTAACACATTAAATATCGTATAGCTATGATAGTCATTTTCTTACTTAATTTCAGATTCATTTCCTGCCCTTCTCTGCCCTGATCTGTATATCAGGTAATTAATCCCCCAGGCTTCCTTAATCTCAGGTTCCCAGGGAGGTTTTTCCAGTTGGGAGCACTTATTGAATTCTGGTTGTGAGGAGAGGAAAAGCCATGTATATCATAACCTCTTTCTAACTTGGGGGCTAATCTCACAGCAGCTGTGTCTCTTGCTTCCTCCAGATCTGTCGCTCCTGCTTGACAGTTCCCTGAGAAATGCAAATTAGACACAAATTAAACACATAATGAGATATCATTTCACATACAGATTGACAAAAGTTTAATAATCAGACAAAACCAAATGCTATCGAGGATTAGAAGCTATGGAAAAATTTCTACTTTTTTGGTGGGAGCTAAAATATTTTGAAAAAAAATCTGAATTTTATAGACATGTTGAAGATAAACGCTACTACTCGTCAATCCTAATTGTACATTCTAAAGATGAGTTTGCACATGTGAACCTAGAGAAATGTACAAAAATGTCCCTAACAGTACTTACTTCTTGTAATAGAAAATAACAAAACAAAACTACAAATCATCCTAATAAGCATTTAGAGAATAGATAAATGAATAAATTAATTTTGTTTATATGCATTCAATGGAATATTCTATCACAGTATAAATTAATAAATCAGAGATTCTTGCATTAACAAAGATAATATTTTTATTAAAAAAATTATTTGAATTGTTTTATTTTTATACAGCAGGTTCTTATAAGTTATCTATTTTATACGTATTAGTGTATGTATGTCAATCCCAATTTCCCAATTCATCCCCCCCCCGCTTTTCCCCCTTGGTGTCCATATGTTTGTTCTCTACATCTGTGTCTCTATTTCTGCCTTGCAAACCGGTTCATCTATACCATTTTTCTAGGTTCCACATATATGCATTAATATATGATATTTGTTTTTCTCTTTCTGACTTACTTCACTCTGTATGACAGTCTCTAGGTCCATCCACATCTCTACAAATGACTCAATTTCATTCCTTTTTATGGCTGAGTAGTATTCCATTGTATATATGTACCACATCTTCTTTTTTTTTTTTTTTTTACATCTTTATTGGAGTATAATTGCTTTACAATGGTGAGTTAGTTCCTGCTTTATAACAAAGTGAATCAGTTATACATATACATATGTCCCCATATCTCTACCCTCTTGCATCTCCCTCCCTCCCACCTTCCCTATCCCACCCTCTAGGTGGTCACAAAGCACCAAGTTGATATCCCTGTGCTATGCTGCTGCTTCCCACTGGCTATCTATTTTACGTTTGGTACGGTATATATGTCCATGCCACTCTCTCACTTTGTCACAGCTTACACTTCCCCCTCCCCATATCCTCAAGTCCATTCTCTGGTAGGTCTGTGTCTTTATTCCTGTCTTACCCCTAGGTTCTTCATGACATTTTTATTTTTCTTAGATTCCATATATATGTGTGTTAGCATACGGTATTTGTCTTTCTCTTTCTGACTTACTTCACTCTGTATGAGAGACTCTAGGTCCATCGCCTCACTACAAATAACTCAATTTCATTTCCTTTTATGGCTAAGTAATATTCCACTGTATATATGTGCCACATCTTATTTATCCATTCATCCGATGATGGACACTTGGGTTGTTTCCATCTTCTGGCTATTGTAAATAGAGCTGCAATGAACATTTTGGTACATGACTATTTTTGAATTACGGTTTTCTCAGGGTATATGCCCAGAAATGGGACTGCTGGGTCATATGGTAGTTCTATTTTTGTTTTTTAAGGAACCTCCTTACTGTTCTCCATAGTGACTGTACCAATTCACATTCCCACCAGCAGTGCAAGAGTGTTCCCTTTTCTGCACACCCTCTCCAGCATTTATTGTTTCTACATTTTTTGATGATGTCCATTCCAACCGGTGTGAGATGATATCTCATTGTAGTTTTGATTTGCATTTCTCTAATGATTAATGATGTTGAACATTCTTTCGTGTGTTTGTTGGCAGTCTGTATATCTTCTTTGGAGAAATGTCTATTTAGGTCTTTTGTCCATTTTTGGATTGGGTTGTTTGTTTTTTTATTATTGAGCTGCATGAGCTGCTTGTAAATTTTGGAGATTAATCCTTTGTCAGTTGCTTCATTTGCAAATATTTTCCCCCTTTCTGACGGTTGTCTTTTCATCTTGTTTATGGTTTCCTTTACTGTGCAGAAGCTTTTAAGTTTCATTAGGTCCCATTTGTTTATTTTTGTTTTTATTTTCATTTCTCTAGGAGGTGGGTCAGAAAGGATCTTGCTGTGATTTATGTCCTAGAGTGTTCTGCCTATGTTTTCCTCTAAGAGTTTGATAGTTTCTGGCCTTACATTTAGGTCTTTAATCCATTTTGAGCTTATTTTTGTGTATGGGTCTTATTTTTGTGAGGGTTCTAATCTCGTACTTTTACATGTACCTGTCCAGTTTTCCCAGCACCACTTATTGAAGAGGCTGTTCCTTCTCCACTGTACATTCCTGCCACTTTTATCAAAGATAAGGTGTCCATATGTGCGTGGGTTTATCTCTTGGCTTTCTATCCTGTTCCATTGATCTATCTTTCTGTTTTTGTGCCAGTACCATACTGTCTTGATTACTGTAGCTTTGTAGTAGAGTCTGAAGTCAGGGAGCCTGATTCCTCCAGCTCCTTTTTTCGTTCTCAAGATTGCTTTGGCTATTCGGGGTCTTTTGTGTTTCCATACAAATTGCGAAATTTTTGGTTCTAGTTCTGTGAAAAATGCCAGTGGTAGTTCGATAGGGATTGCATTGAATCTATAGATTGCTTTGGGTAGTAGAGTCATTTTCACAATGTTGATTCTTCCAATCCAAGAACATGGTATATCTCTCCATCTGTTTGTATCATCTTTAATTTCCTTCATCAGTGTCTTATAATTTTCTGCATACAGGTCTTTTGTCTCCTTAGGTAGGTTTATTCCTAGGTATTTTATTCTTTTTGTTGCAATGGTAAATGGGAGTGTTTTCTTAATTTCACTTTCAGATTTTTCATCATTAGTATATAGGAATGCCAGAGATTTCTATGCATTAATTTTGTATCCTGCTACTTTACCAAATTCATTGATTAGCTCTAATAGTTTTCTGGTAGCATCTTTAGGATTCTCTATGTATAGTATAATGTCATCTGCAAACAGTGACAGCTTTACTTCTTCTTTTCCAATTTGGATTCCTTTTATTTCCTTTTCTTCTCTGATTGCTGTGGCTAAACTTCCAAAACTATGTTGAATAATAGTGGTGAGAGTGGGCAACCTTGTCTTGTTCCTGATCTTAGTGGAAATGCTTTCAGTTTTTCACCATTGAGGATGATGTTTGCTGTGGGTTTGTCATATATGGCCTTTATTATGTTAAGGAAAGTTCCCTCTATGCCTACTTTCTGCAGGGTTGTTATCATAAATAGGGGTTGAATTTTCTCGAAAGCTTTCTCTGCATCTATTGAGATGATCATATGGTTTTTCTCCTTCAGTTCGTTAATATGGTGTATCACGTTGATTGATTTGCGTATATTGAAGAATCCTTGCATTCCTGGAATAAACCCCACTTGATCATGGTGTATGATCCTTTTAATGTGCTGTTGGATTCTGTTTGCTAGTATTTTGTTGAGGATTTTTGCATCTATGTTCATCAGTGATATTGGCCTATAGTTTTCTTTCTTTGTGACATCCTTGTCTGGTTTTGGTATCAAGGTGATGTGGCCTCGTAGAAGTAATTTGGGAGTGTTCCTCCCTCTGCTATATTTTGGAAGAGTTTGAGGATAGGTGTTAGCTCTTCTCTAAATGTTTGATAGAATTCGCCTGTGAAGCCATCTGGTCCTGGGCTTTTGTTTGTTGGAAGATTTTTAATCACAGTTTCAATTTCAGTGCTTGTGATTGGTCTGTTCATATTTTCTATTTCTTCTTGATTCAGTCTTGGCAGGTTGTGCATTTCTAAGAATTTGTCCATTTCTTCCAGGTTGTCCATTTTATTGGCATAGAGTTGCTTGTAGTAATCTCTCATGATCTTTTTTATTTCTGCAGTGTCAGTTGTTACTTCTCCTTTTTTATTTCTAATTCTATTGATTTGAGTCTTCTCCCTTTTTTTCTTGATGAGTCTGGCTAGTGGTTTATCTATTTTGTTTATCTTCTCAAAGAACCAGCTTTTAGTTTTATTGATCTTTGCTATTGTTTCCTTCATTTCTTTTTCATTTATTTCTGATCTGATTTTTATGATTTCTTTCCTTCTGCTAGCTCTGGTAGCTTTGGGGTTTTTTTGTTCTTCTTGCTCTAATTGCTTGAGGTGTAAGGTTAGGTTGTTTATTCGAGATTTTTTCCTGCTTCTTAAGGTGGGCTTGTATTGCTATAAACTTCCCCCTTAGAGCTGCTTTTGCTGCATCCCATAGGTTTTGGGTTGTTGTGCCTCCATTGTCATTTGTTTCTAGGTAGTTTTTTATTTCCTCTTTGATTTCTTCAGTGATCACTTCATTATTAAGTAATGTATTGTTTAGCCTCCATGTGTTTGTATTTTTTATAGATCTTTTCCTGTAATTGATATCTAGTCTCATGGCGTTGTGGTCAGAAAAGATACTTGATACAATTTCAATTTTCTTAAATTTACCAAGGCTTGATTTGTGACCCAAGATATGATCTATCCTGGAGAATGTTCCATGAGCACTTGAGAAAAATGTGTATTCTGTTGTTTTTGGATGGAGTGTCCTATAAATATCAATTAAGTCCATCTTGTTTAATGTATCATTTAAAGCTTGTGTTTCCTTATTTATTTTCATTTTGGATGATCTGTCCATGGGTGAAAGTGGGGTGTTAAAGTCCCCTACTATGAATGTGTTACTGTCGATTTCCCCTTTTATGGCTGTTAGTATTTGCCTTATGTATTGAGGTGCTCCTATATTGGGTGCATAAATATTTACAATTGTTATATCTTCTTCTTGGATCGATCCCTTGATCATTATGTAGTGTCCTTCTTTGTCTCTTTTAATAGTCCTTATTTTAAAGTCTATTTTGTCTGATATGAGAATTGCTACTCCAGCTTTCTTTTGGTTTCCATTTGCATGGTATATCTTTTTCCATCCCCTTACTTTCAGTCTGTATGTGCCTCTAGGTCTGAAGTGGGTCTCTTGTAGACAGCATATATAAGGGTCTTGTTTTTGTATCCATTCAGCCAATCTGTCTCCTTTGGTGGGAGCATTTAGTCCATTTACATTTAAGGTAATTATCGATATGTATGTTCCTATTCCCATTTTCTAAATTGTTTTGGGTTCGTTATTATAGGTCTTTTCCTTCTCTTGTGTTTCTTGTCTAGAGAAGTTCCTTTAGCATTTGTTGTAAAGCTGGTTGTTGGTGCTGAACTCTCTCAGCTTTTGCTTGTCTGTAAAGGTTTTAATTTCTCTATCAAATCTGAATGAGATCCTTGCTGGGTAGAGTAGTCTTGGCTGCAGGTTTTTCTCCTTCATCACTTTCAGTATGTCCTGCCACTCCCTTCTGGCTTGTAGTGTTTCTGCTGAGAGATCAGCTGTTAACCTTATGGGGATTCCCTTGTGTGTTATTTTTCCTTTGCTGCTTTTAGTATGCTTTCTTTGTATTTAATTTTTAACAGTTTGATTAATATGTGTCTTGGCGTATTTCTCCTTGGTTTATCCTGTATGGGACTCTCTGTGCTTCCTGGACTTGATTAACGATTTCCTTTTCCATATTAGGGAAGTTTTCAACTATAATCTCTTCAAATATTTTCTCAGACCCTTTCTTTTTCTCTTCTTCTTCTGGAACCCCTATAATTCGAATGTTGGTGCGTTTAATTTTGTCCCAGAGGTCTCTGAGACTGTCCTCAGTTCTTTTCATTCTTTTTTCTTTACTCTGCTCTGCAGTAGTTATTTCCACTATTTTATCTTCCAGGTCACTTATCCGTTCTTCTGCCTCAGTTATTCTGCTATTGATCCCATCTAGTGTACTTTTAATTTCATTTATTGTGTTGTTCATCGTTGCTTGTTTCATCTTTATTTCTTCTAGGTCCTTGTTAACTGTTTCTTGCATTTTGTCCATTCTATTTCCAAGATTTTGGATCATCCTTACTATCATTATTCTGAATTCTTTTTCAGGTAGACTGGCTATTTCCTCTTCATTTGTTAGGTCTGGTGCATTTTTATCTTGCTCCTTTATCTGCTGTGTGTTTTTCTGTCTTCTCATTTTGCTTATCTTACTGTGTTTGGGGTCTCCTTTTTGCAGGCTGCAGGTTCGTAGTTCCTGCTGTTTTTGATGTCTGTCTCCAGTGGCTAAGGTTGGTTCAGTGGGTTGTGTAGGCTTCCTGGTGGAGGGGACTAGTGCCTGTGTTGTGGTGGTTGAGGCTGGATCTTGTCTCTCTAGTGGGCAGGTTCACGTCTGGTGGTGTGTTTTGGGGTGTCTTTGACCTTATTATGATTTTAGGCAGCCTCTCTGTTAATGGGTGGGGTTGTGTTCCTGTTTTGCTAGTTGTTTGGCGTAGGTTGTCCAGCACTGAGGCTTGCTGGTCGTTGAGTGTAGCTGGGTTCTGGTGTTAAGATGGAGATCTCTGGGAGATTTTCGCCGTTTGATATTATGTGGAGCTGAGAGGTCTCTTGTTGACCAGTGTCCTGAAGTTGGCTCTCCTACCTCAGAGGCAGAGCCCTGACTCCTGGCTGGAGCACCAAGCGACTTTCATCCACACAGCTCAGAATAAAAGGGAGAAGAAGTTGAGAGAATTAGTGGAAGTATGAGGGAAGAAAGAAGGAAAGGAGGGAAGGAAGGAAGGAAGGAAGAAAGAAAGAAAGAAAGAAGCAAAGAAGGAAAGAAGGCAAGAAGGAAAGAAAGGAGGGAGGGAGGGAGGGAGGAAGGAAGGAAGGAGGGAAAGAAGGAAAAAAGACCGAAAGGAAGAAGATACAGTAAAAATAAAATAAAGTATAATAAAGTTATTGAATTAAAAAATACTTATTTAGAAAAAAAAAAAGGACGGATAGAACCTTAGGACAAATGTTGGAAGCAAAGCTATACAGACAAAATCTTACACAGAAGCATACACCCTCACAAAAAGAGGTAAAGGGGGAAAAATCATAAATCTTGCTCTCAGAGACCACCTCCTCAATTTGGGATGATTCGTTGTCTAAAGGAGGGAAGGAAGGAAGGAAGGAAAGAAAGAAAGAAAGAAAGAAAGAATGAAGGTAAAGTATAATAAAGTTATTAAAATTAATCATTAAGAAAAAATTTTTTTAAAAAACCATGGACGGATAGAACCCTAGGACAAATGGTGGAAGCAAGACTATACAGACAAGATCTCACACAGAAGCATACACATACACATTCACAAAAAGAGGAAAAGGGAAAAAAAATCATAGATCTTGCTCCTAAAGTCCACCTCCTTAATTTGGGATGATTGGTTGTCTATTCAGGTATTCCACAGATGCAGGGTACATCAAGTTGATTGCGGAGCTTTAATCTGCTGCTTCTGAGGCTGCTGGGAGAGATTTCCCTTTCTCTTTGTTCTCACAGCTCACAGGGGCTCAGCTTTGGATTTGGCCCTGCCTCTGCGTGTAGGTCGCTGGAGGGCGTCTGATTTTTGCTCAGACAGGACGGGGTTAAAGGAGCCGCTGATTCGGGGGCTCTGGCGCACTCAGGCCGTGGGGGGAGGGAGGGGCACTGCGTGCGGGGCGGGCCTGCGGCGGCAGAGACCGGCGAGACGTTGCACCAGCCTGAGGTCCCCCGTGCGTTCTCCCGGGGAAGTTGTCTCTGGATCCCGGGAACCTGGCAGTGGCGGGCTGCACAGGCTCCTTGGAAGAGGGGTGTGGAGAGTGACCTGTGCTCGCACACAGGCTTCTTGGTGGCGGCAGCAGCAGCCTTAGCGTCTCCCGCCCGTCTCTGGGGTCCGTGCTTTTAGCCGCGGCTCGCGCCCGTCTCTGGAGTTCCTTTAAGCAGCGCTCTTAAACCCCTCTCCTCGCGCACCAGGAAACAAAGAGGGAAGAAAAAGTCTCCTGCCTCTTCGGCAGGTGCAGACTTTTCGTCGGACTCCCTCCCGGCTAGCCGTGGTGCACTAGCCCCTTCAGGCTCTGTTCAAGCCGCCAACCCCAGTCCTCTCCCTGCGCACCGACGGAAACCGAAACCCGAGCCTCAGCTCGCAGCACCGCCCGCCCCGGCAGGTGAGCAGACAAGCCTCTCGGGCTGGTGAGTGCCGGTTGGCACCGATCCTCTGTGCGGTAATCTCCCAGCTTTGCCCTCCGCACCCGTTGCTGTGCTCTCCTCCGCGGCTCCGAAGCTCCCCCCTCCGCACCCCGCAGTCTCCGCCCGCGAAGGGGCTTCCTAGTGTGTGGAAACTTTTCCTCCTTCACAGCTCCCTCCCACTGGTGCAGGTGCCGTCCCTATTCATTTGTCTCTTTTTTTTTTTCTTTTGCCCTACCCAGGTACATGGGGAGTTTCTTGCCTTTTGGGAGGTCTGAGATCTTCTGCCAGCCTTCAGTAGGTGTTCTGTAGGAGTTGTTCCACGTGTAGATGTATTTCTGGTGTATCTGTGGGGAGGAAGGTGATCTCCGCGTCTTACTCTTCCGCCATCTTCAAGGTCCCCCCTTTCATATTCTTTAGAAGGACAAAACTTCACAGGACTGTGATCCTTCCTCCTTTTGCAATTCCACTCTGTCAAGCTGGGAGAACACGTGCATTCTTTTATTCATTGCTTATGGCTGACTTCACAAGGAAGTATTATGAAAGGGGTTGCAAACTTCCAATTATCAGATATGAAAATTCTTATGAACATAATAAATATAAGCAAGTCTTCATAGTTTTTTAAACTACAGAGTCTTCATTTTTCTCAGTAAATGGATTAGTACAGGCTGTGAGGAATTTTGTAGTAGTCAAATTGGCAAGAAAGAAAATGAAAGCATGAAAGTCTAAGTGCATCTTTCAGAATTAAGGTATTTAATGTTTAAAGGTTTATTTATTTATTTTTTAAGTACTTGAAGGATGGAAAGTAATCAATGAAATGGAGCTAAAACATCAGCGATTTTAATATTCTAGGCTCAGGGGTTTTCTTGAGTTTGTAGAAGTCAGTGTGTTTCTTTTGTAAAATTATACTTTGATTCATTAAAATGTTGACTTCATCATAGGAGTTAGTAGCCTGCGGACAAAGAAATTATGAGAGAAGGGAGTAGAAATCATCATCAGGGCTATAAATTAAGGCAAGTTATTTATTGAGAGGCTGTGTGAGAGATCAGCCCATGGAAATGCAAAATCTCTTTAAGAGATAGGACTGAAATCATATTATATCTTGGCATCTCCAGACCATGTTTGACTGACACATAATAGTCATTCAACTGATGTGTATTAAACAATGACCATAATAAGCATAATAGCACTAATGGGAATCTCTGGCATGTTGTTAAATGGACAAGATTCATCCACATATATGTGTTATCACAGTGAGTATGTGGGTGAAGTGTCATGGAATTCAGTGTTATGCTCCACAACGACCATGGACCTTGCTCTAGCAGCAGTGGATAATGTTAACTGAAGTCTCTACATTACAATGGGTCCCTATCCTCCAGATGGTGTTTGTGTGTGTGTGTGTGGGGGGGGTTGTGTGTGTGTGTGTGTGTATGTGTTGTGTTTTGCCTCTGTGTGTGTAAGACCATTAACTACCTAGTGCACAACCTCCTAGAGTCATGGTCACCAACAACCAGGATATTCTGATGGGTATATCCAGCATGAACCACTGGAAGGAAGTATGTCATAGCTTTGTTTCAGAAAAAAGATTCAACTTATACATAAGCAAACCACATATCCCTTAGTTAAGTATTATGTTTCTGGATCTGAGTACAGTACTAAACTAGTCATTTTTAGTATAAAAATACTCATAGGAAAAATGACCATAGTTTAAATGGTATACATAAAATCCCGCTTAACCTACTACTTATCTTTTGCTCCTGCCCTAATTCCTATATCCTCTAGCCCCAGGCTCCAGAGGTAGCAGAAGACATTTTTCAACTTGCTTTTATATGGTAGAATAGAATTTCTAGTGATAAGGATGGATGTGGATGTCCTATTTTTCAGTGACTTTGAGTTTCCAAATAATCCTGGTTATCAGAAGGCACTGCATAAAAAGAAACATTACAAAACTGAATCCTGCTAAGGCTAAGATTATCATATTTTAGATAATCCCATCCTGATATGGTAGAGTATATTTGCTCAGTGTTAACGATAAAATGTAAGAAGTGAACAGAACTTCATGTAGATGAAATCTTGCTTTAGTAGAAGATAAACGTTTTCTCATTTAGTTGATAAGCAGGCAAAACAACAGGAATACAATTATACTGTTTTTTGGATTTTCTATTGAGATTCCTTCTAATGAACTATGTAGGATCTTTAAGATATATTTGACTTTTCACCTGAATTCAGTTTGAATAATTGCATTAGGTGGTCATCCTTATGTAAGCATTCCATTCACTCACTCACTCATTCATCCATTTATTTAACAATTATTTATTAAGCCATTCTTTGAAATTTCCCAATTTAGTGTCCTTCTCATCCTGTACTGTTCAAAAAGATTGGGAAAAGTTAGGGAGTAATACATGTTGCAGACCGTGGATTTTAGTTCAAACATTTCCTTATTTTAGAATGAATTGTTCTGGGCTTCCCTGGTGGCGCAGTGGTTGAGAGTCCGCCTGCCGATGCAGGGGACACGGGTTCGTGCCCCGGTCTGGGAAGATCCTACATGCCGCGGAGCGGCTAGGCCCCTGAGCCATGGCCGCTGAGCCTGCGCGTCCGGAGCCTGTGCTCCGCAACGGGAGAGGCCACAACAGTGAGAGGCCCGCGTACCGCAAAAAAAAAAAAAAAAGAAGAAAGAATGAATAGTTCTGAAAAAGAAATAGTAGCTTTATTACAATTGATCTCCTCAGCTGTATTTGGGTCTGGGCCCATTGCTCTCCTGGGAGAGAACTTTGGCCTGTGACTCTGCTGAGTTACCAGAAACTTAGGGATGTGAGACTGTCATTCTGTCCTAGGAGCTGACTTTAGAGCCAAGATTAACTGGTGCCGGAATGAGAAATAAAATTCAAGAAACTTGAACCTTGAATAAAATTCAAGAACTCTGTAGACTTGCCTGGGATTAAGAAAATGTTACTAAGCATCTTTTTTTTAGGATTCAAAATATCTTCAAACCTGCTTTCTTATGCCGGTATCTCATTTTTTAAATTTACATAAAATAATTTTTAGAAAGAAATAAAATAAGGACAAAAAAAAGAACATAGATGAATGAAAAGAGAAATTTTCCATGCAAAATTACAAAGGCAAAGAAAAATCTAAAAAGGGTGCAATTAAAATTTTCACCTAAATGATATCATCTTAATATCATGACTAGCAAAAGTCCTGTGTCTCTGTGTTTAAAAGCCTCAGATTATTTTTCTGGGAGAACACAGTATTATATCCCTTTTAGAATTCTGAGATTTCTAAGCCACAGGCAAGAATTGTTAGCCTACCACTAATTAATTAATCTGTGTGTTCATACTGTGGTTTACCCTGTGGGTGATAAAAATTTGTGCCACAATTTATTTTGCAGATGACTTTAGGATCCACAGTCAAATCAAATGAGATGGAATTAACTGTCCCAGCCTTCCAAAGAGCAGGCTCATACAAATGCCATACTGTTTTAGCTCTTGGAAGATGACATTTGTCTTAATAATTTTGAAATATGAATGTGTTCTAGATAGCAATAAATGCACTGCAGTGTTCACATAGAAAAAAATATAATAAACGTGATGTTTGAGAGAAGCTCTCTTTCAGATGTAAAGTCTTCTTGCCTCAGACTACTGACTTTTCCTTCTACACAACTCATTATTATAAGTTCTATCTGTATTTATGTTTTACTTCTATATGACCCAAAGTTTCATAATAGTTATTTACTTTCAACTTTGTCCTCACTCTCAGTTTTCTCATTTTTTTTGGTTATCTTGTTTGATATATTAACATTCTTCTAGTCATTGCCTCTTCATTGCCAGAGTTCTCCGCATCCTAGTTTACAGGGCTGTTTCCACAATCCACACGTCATTGTAATAGGATTAATTATTTATCCATAAAGGGTCTGGGCATATTTATTTTTCAGGTTAATAATGAAAATGCAATAATTGAGTCCTATATAGTTCACACTTAGGAATGATGATCAAAGCTATTTATTATTAAGAAGAGTTACTATTTTCCACTAGCTGTGGACTATATAAACTAACCCCAATATGAATAGTCATTAAATTCTTTACACTTCTGGTTAAAATTAAGAAAGTAAGCTATAATAGAAAGTAATAGCTCTGAACGCACCAATACATTTTCAGGAAATTTCAAAATGAATGTTAAGGGCAATGACATTAAATGTTGATGGCTTTTCGTGATAGATTTATAGTAATCAAAAAATCCAAATAATTCACTTTTAGATGAAGCATGCCTTGGTTTGACAAAAAAAAGGAATCATTCCTACAAATAATAAAAATATCACTATTACTGGGCTTCCCTGGTGGCGCAGTGTTTGGGAGTCCTCCTGCCGATGCAGGCGACACGGGTTCGTGCCCCGGTCCGGGAGGATCCCACATGCCTCGGAGCGGCTGGGCCCGTGGGCCATGGCCGCTGGGCCTGCGTGTCCGGAGCCTGTGCTCCGCAACGGGAAGGGCCGTGGCAGTGAGAGGCCAGAGTACCGCTAAAAAAAAAAAAAAAAAAAAATCACTATTACAAATTTTATCTTAGAGGTTAAAAATTTATTTCTGAAAATGTCAATGATTTGGGTATATAAACTAAATTACAATTTTTCTATAATTCTAAAGCTATTTGCTTCACCTCTTCAGTAACTTGTTATTTTCCAGAAAATCTAAAGGACAAATGCTTTTCTGGATTTCTTCCAAAGCAATACATTAAATGACCTTGGTTGTGCTTAGAATTTCAATTTGAAACCTCTAAGCTTGGATATGAATTCCAGTTTAGGGTTTTTGTGAAATTTCTACTGAGGCAAGATGTGTAACAATACAAAACAAATAGTGGCAAAATAAGCCTCTAAAATAAGCTGTTTGAGGATAAATAAAAAAATAATAAAATAATGAATTGATTGGACATAGTAAAAGAAGGATATATACATATATAAATATATATTTTTACATTTAAGTTTCCTTCTAACTGTAACATTTAATCAAGAATTCCCTTTAATATTCAATTGGATTGACGTTTTTGATTTTTGCTTTTTTTTTTCTGAGTACTAGTAATAGAAAATCAGCTGAGCTGGTAATGAAAGAAGAGGTTTTCACTAAATCCTTTTTCTTATTTTAATTTCCTTACTTTGTACATTTTACTAAAATCCTACTTTTAACAAAGCACCTACATTTTTCGTGTTGATCCCTTGAAGCTTGCCAGCAAATACTATATAGAATTTAATTTAAAAATATTTCACTGGGTATCCCTGTGATTATTGCTGAAAAAATAAAGAGAAATGAACACTGGTTTGTGCTGTCTCAGAATATTATGCCTCTTAAAATTGCAGTGACGAATGCAGTTAGAAGATACATACACATTCTTGGGAAACAAGTGACTTATGCTTACAAATGTTACCACAAACTGTGTTAGAATAGAATCCAAATCAATAACTTTGAAGAGTCTATCTAGCAAAAGCTTTGAGGTCTTAGTAAATACATGGTGAATGAGTAAAGTAATGACTTTGCAAATCACTTTCAGAATATTAAAAGGATTAAGCAGTTACCTTATGAAACATTTTAATTCACTGACAGCAAAAAAAATAATGTGCTGAGTAGAATGCATTTTTCGTAATGTGAAGTATACAAAGAAAGTGTAAATTTATGTCCTCGAAATGCTCACAAACTTACTAGGAAAAAAATAATTGGTTTAGAATGAGAAAAAAATAACTGGTTTAGAATGAGACAAAAATAATTGGTTTAGAATGGGAAAATAACCTGTTATTATGTGTTAAATTCATATATTCTGTGCAATGACAATCGTTAACTTTTATTGAGTGCTTTACCTTCTTTATCACAACAGCCCTATGATTTGATAGGCACTCTTCTGATTCCTGACTACATGGATGGTAGCTGAATCAAAACATATTCATAAGCTTGCCCTGATCAAAGACTCATGAACTCAAGGAGGCTTACTGCAGCATCTAAGCTTTCATACACTGTGCCACAGCTCAGCCTATGTTAGATGGTCAGGAAAAGTTTCATGCAATATGTGGACCTTGATTTAGGTTTCAAAGAAGAATGCAAATTTGGATAGTATTAACAAGCCTGGAAAGCCTATGGCAAAGACCAAATTTTTTACCATATGAGCATGGTAAAACTGGGGGAAGAGATGAGTCTAGATTGAGTAGGATTAATAGGGTCAGAATTTTATTGATTTTCAAGACAGTAAAAAATTATAGATTTTGCACTCAGAAGTGGGAGATATTGACTATTTGGGAGACTTATACAAATTATCTATAAACATTTCATGCACAGGCCCAGCAGTCAATGTTAAAGAGTAGTTTAAAATAAATTACTGCAATATAGCCCATAAGATATAATAACAGATACATATAAATGCACAACTAAACCAGAGAAATTACAATAAGGCCTCCAGAATAGGTGATATCTGAGTTTTGTCTTGAAAGAAAAATTAATGTTTTAAAAGATTCATCTGACGCTAATGTAAGAATGAATTAAAGAGGAGAACTTGATATTAGGTAGAAAAGATAAGAGACATTGTAGTAAAAGATATAGTTTGTGGTAGAGGCATAATCAGATACCAGTTTCTTTTAAGCATGATAGATTATTGGTGAGAAAGAGTTATTCCTAAAGAATTATAGTTTTAGATTAATATTATGCATAAATAATATGACTCTGGGACAGTTAATTTACTTATACTAACATGATGCTAATAAGACCAGGGTTATAGGGTTACTCATTCTGTTCTGTGACCTTGGAGTAAAGGCCAGCCAGGAATTTTAGAAAGCTTTCACAGAATGACAAAGACAGATAATGTGAAAACCTTCATAAATTTCATGCCTATGGTAGTCAACATTGAAAAAATAAAACCCTCAAAAACATTTATTCAATTAAGTGCAGACCAAGTGTGGGCATCATCACGCAGAATTCTAGTGTAATAATAAGATTTCCTCTGAGCTTTCCAGATACAGGTGAATATTGAATTTTATTTACATAAGGTTTTATTTGTTCATGCATAGTACCTCCAGCACTATCACTTAGGTGATCTTTACTATTGCTGCCTAAAGACAATGATAACAATCACAGTAATAATAAAGAGGACCATACCTATCATAACTCAAATAGTTTTGGAATTAGGTAGAGAATGAACAAATAGCTATAATTCATTTAGCACATAACATATTGGCATAACATAATTTAATTTTTACATTTCATGAACTAGGAATTTTTATGTCTATTTTGCAGATGAATAAACTGAGACTCATAGCTGGTGGGTGTCGAAGCTAGGATTCAAACTTGGGAATATCTACTCTCAACTCCAATCCTTTGAACAATATAAGATACATCCAATGATCCTGTCTTACGGGCTTCCCTACCATAGACTCTCAGCCTCCCTTTTCTTTTACCTTGGGCTGTAACATTGGGTTTTAATTTGCAGTGTAGAGAGACGGTAGAGTTAAGACTCCAATGCAATAGCATTTTGTCCTAATTCTTCACTCTGCCGTCACTGGAACTGGCTTCAGTAGTTCTCCCAACTGCAGTTACTCTCTTCATGTGCATCCTCTTTAGGCATCCTATCAAGGCAGGCAGAGGTTAAGCTGTATGGACTCCAAGGTGCAATCCATCTCTAAAAATTCTACTCTTTTAAGAAAGTTAATGAAGTTAACCCAATACTATTGATGTTCGGGGAATTCAAAGCATCTGGAAATTCTCTCTGGAATTTCTCTTCCCTTAACATTTTGTTATTTACAGAATTTATCTTGCTGTCTGAAATTTTTGTCGGTGGTTTCAAATATTTACTATTAATTTGTTTAAACAAGTGATAAGTAATATGTGTCAGGTCCAGTATAGGCATTGGGGATAAAGACCCAGGAGAATTTATTGCCCCAGGAATTCAGGGCATATTTGTTATATCTATGGCTTATGACCTAAAAGTCTTCGTAGGGGAGTCAGAAAAGTAAACTGAAATTATATGACATGTTTTCATTGATATTTTTTTTTCTCCCAGTTAGAACAGCTTCTGATGATGAGCAAGGCACCAAGGGACATACCGTTTGGATGGGGATGATCGATGATTGGCCACCAAAGTTTGCATTATAAAACTAAGTTCAACTTTGTTGTAAAAGTATTGCTTTGAATGGACTTCTAGTTAGCTACCAAAAAAGTTTGTTGATTTGACATTCTGACTAATTGATAACAGAGAGATTCTAGTATCATCTGCCTTAATAGAGTGCTTATTTTTACTGGTACCAGTCCCAGCTGGCTTTCATTTGCTGGCTGAGCTTGGGTGAGGCATGCCATCTAAGCCTCATTTTTCTCAATTGTCAAATAACCCTAGCTATATTGCTATGAGAACTAAATACATTCATGCATAAAAAGTACTAAACATACTATCTTATATACCAAGGCCTTTTAATTGTCTATATTTCAACCCAAATTTCAATTGCTTTTTCAGTGATATTTGTTGGACTCTGTCTATACTGTATTAAAAAATTAATTATAAGAGAGATAAATGCATTTAAATAGAATGAAAAATATTAAAATATGAAGCATGGTACATTGATACAAAAGTTAATTATTGCTTATTCTCTGGAAATTGATGAATTAAATATTTTAGCTAGCTCTATCTTCTTTTTTGTGGGTGGGGCTGTTTTTCAATCTGATTTCACCTGAATAACCACAGAAGCCCCATGCTAAGTGATGAATCAGACACACTGTGCAATAATAGCTATGTTAACTGACTTTTAATGCTATTTTACTTCCCAGTTGCTCTCCACATGTCCCCAAAGTTTAATAAAGCTGAAAACATTTTATTTTATTGTCTCAAACTATTGATTATCTGTTTAATGTAATGTTGAAAACTCTGTGATATATTGCCTTTGCCACAATGATTAAATGAATTATCTTAAGAAATAAGAGTTCTGCTTTAAAGCAAAGAACCCTAATGCAAAATAAAATTGTTTCATTCCGACATTACTTGGGGCTCCATTAGAAAGCATACAAATCTTATTCTCTGTATTGCAAAGAAAAGGAATTTGATTGTTTCACAAGTGATTTAGATATTCCTAGGGGCACTGCATGACGATTTAGATTTCTACTTCTTGATTTTATTGCCAACATAAGCTTATTTAAAGAAATGAATAACAAAGTCACTGACTTCAGAGAAATGGAAACATAAGGAAAAAAAGTCTTTGAATTTTGACCTCATAAACAAATAAACAAAAAAACTATTTCAGCCAAAAAGAAAGCACTGTATTTGAGCAAGACAAAAGATATGTCACAATTTAAACCAATCCTAAGAGTTGTCTAATATTAATACAGCGTAATAAGGAAACAAATATGGGTGAAATACTGTATTTGTTTGCTAGGGCTGCCGTAAAAAAGTACCACAGACTAGGTGGTTTAACCAACAGAAATTTATTTTCTAAAGAAAATAAATTCTAGTCTAGAAGTCAGAGATCAAGATGTCCACAGAATTTTTGTGTTTTTTTGAGGTCTCTTTCTTTGGCTTGCAGATGGCCGTCTTTTTCCTCTGTCTTCACATGGTCTCCCCTCTGTGTTTGTCTGTGTCATAATCTCTTCTTATAAAGACACCAGTCCTATTGGATTAAGACTGGTCCTAATGATCCCATTTTAACTTAACTACCTCTTTAAAGACACTATCTCCAAATGTTTAGGGTTTCCATACATGAATTTTGGGAGGACACAATTCAGTCCAAACAACTACTTAATGCAAAAATGATGTATGTGAGTCACTTCATCCATCTTGAGAATGTGACGTTGAGACATGGTTTTTGTTAACAGACTATTTGCAGGGATGACAAACACTGCAGAAACACATTCTCCTGACCACATAGCCCTGACTGTGGACATTGTTTTTCCTCCCAATACCTCTTCCTTATCACAGGAATAGTATATACATTTTTCAGGGAACAACTCTTCCTCCTCTTTTCACTGTAGTATCTAAACATGTCCAAATAGGATTACCCTTCTTCTTAAATATATTCACATGCCTGACCAAACTGATTGCTTAAGGATACTAAGGATACTAAAGCATCCCACTACATTTTTAGATCCAGAGCTCAGGGAAGGGACTGCTTCTTTCTGGAGAGAAAGCTGAGATATGTGAGCGCAGAAATTCCAAGGTGTGCCAGTTCTGGTCTTCTGGAAAACACCAGTCTGCAGGGGGAGAGAATGAAACTCATATGCAAAGATTACAGATAATGGGCAGAGAGTCTAGAAAATTCAAAAATTTATGATCATCTCTAACTCATCAATGCACATTGTGGTCATATGAATCAAAAAATTCTCCCTTTTTCCCATCCTGGCTTATATTTAGATTTAATAGCTTCCAAGAAAAGGTTACTAGTTTTGGCTCCAATGAGACAAAAATGGAGAAGCACAGCAATAGAAGTATAATCTCTTGCTACTTTATTTTGGAAACAACTTTTGAAAATACTGTGACCAGTGTCTTTACTGTGAGTCTTTCTATGGGAAAGTGTTTCTACTGGTTCTGTCTTGAAAAAAGCCTCCAGAGGTACATTGTATTTATTTAGTTTTGCTAATATGGAAGATGAAAAGAAGCAACCTCATCATGGAAATGTGAATTAAAAAAAGAAAAAGGATAAAAAGAATGAGTCAGTCTGTGTTTCCCCATCAGGGCCCCTGATGCTGAGACCTGACCATTTACATGGTTTCACTTAAAGTTACACACTCAACAAATAATTTACTAAAAAAAGTGAGACAGTTGCTGAATATATCTGTGAATACTAAAAACTCTTTTACTTAAGTTGTGTTGCAACTTTCTCTTGTTAACCTTAATAATAACACCCTCCAGATCATGCTACCAGAAAGAGTTGCATGAACACATCCCATAGTGTGAGCAAGGTACTTATGGTTATATTTTGCTGGATAAAGTGAAAGTCAAGATTTCTAATTCATAATGGATGGGTTGACGTGGCTTCCCTACTTAGTCTCAGTGGCAAGTATCCATGTGTTTTCTATGCTAGATGATTCATTTTAAGGAAAATGTGTGAATTCCAGAAAGGTGAGAATTGATAGTAGTATCCTGATTCATTCATCCACTTTCAGCATAGTGCAACATGTTGCATTTTTTTGTATAATGCTTTAACTGTGTTTTTAAATTATATTATCTGGTTTTAAATAACTTAAAACTGGAAATAGACACTTAGAAAATGCAGGTTCATACCAACTACAAGAGCATAAGCAAACAACAATGGCAAAGTTGACATTGCTAGTGTGGGTCATTCTTAAGTCACATTAGAAAGGTAAAAATGAATCTTAAAATAAAATGATGAAAAATATTGGCAAATAATTTGGAAAAATGAAATTTTTAATAGGACACTTTGAAACAAAATTACATGCCTTATGGCAAATTATAAATTTCACCCTAACACTAATATTCATTCTCATATCTAATACTGGTATGAAGCCATAATGACTACTAAAATATTTTTACAATTTTGCTTATAATATTTTAATCTCCTCCTTAGAAGTATATCGTCTGTGTATGTTTAATAATATAAATAATATATTAATATTGTAGTAGTTGCTTATAATTTACAAATAACTATGCATATTTTTGCACATGTTCAAAATGTTTTATTATTCTGGTACACAGCTAGAGGTTAGATTCCAAGGGATCTAAGTAATGCCAATATTATGCATAACGTACCTACAGAATTTATTAAAAAGTTAATCTTATTTAACTGAAAAAAACTAGATATACATTTATGTGTGCTCCTTTTCTATAAAGTAACTTAAAAAGATAATAAGAAAAAGGTACATAAGACAAGAACAAAATTAAGAAGTAGCTTTCTATAATAGTGTTTGTATTTAGGATTTTACAACAGCCGTACATAAGGAACCCACTTAAATGTTCAGATACCAGGGCCTCATCAGAAATTTTGATCTTAATCAAGGCCCCAACAAATGTAATTCCAAAAATACTTCCCTGGTGTTTCAAATCAATAATTCCCATTTATAACATTATGAAATATTTATTCAGATATTTTCATGTATTGATGTATAAAATCATCTCTCTCTTTTTTTCTCTCTCTCTTTATTCACTTTGTTTCTGGAAATACACCAGAGACAGATCTGGTATGGCTCTGTAATCCTTAGAGTATAATGAGTCCTCTGTTGGATGTAGTATTAGATATATCATTTCTTACTCTGTGACTTTTTTTTTTCCACTCTGTTAATGAAGCCTTTTGATGGTCAGAAGTTCTAAATCAAATGCAGTCCAGTTTATACATTTTTTGCCTTATGGTTAGTGTTTTTGTGTCTTGCATGGAAATCTCTGCCTATCACAACATGAGAAGTTCTCCTAATTTTCTTTTAAAAGTTTTGTTTTTTACCTTTTTCGCTTAGCTCTGCAATCCAATCAAAAAGAATTTCTTGTGTTCAATTCTAGATACGCATAAAACAGTACAGGGAACCCAGAGAAAAGAGGTAGGGTAGTTGGCAGGTAGAGATGTGGCAATAGACTGCTATATTTCAAAGGCCAGTGAAACAAACAGAGGGCATTTATTCTTCTTTGCTACTCATTATTTATTTATTTTTTCAGTCTAGTGTCATTTGTTTTAGAGAATTTCCCACATTCTGAATCTGGTAAATTACATCCCTGTAGTAAGCCATCATTCATTTTTTATCCCGAATTTACTATACAAGATAGTTAGATCTAGAAGAATGATTAGATTTAAGTTCTCCTTCTCTTCCTCCATCTCCTCTTCTTTATTCTATGAGAATACTTTGTAGATGAGCTTTTTGTTTTACCTTCCTTCACATTAAGAGTTATATAATTTCTAGATGTTTCGCTTTTACATCTGGATGTTTTCTGTCACTTGATGTGAAATTGATTAGTGGATCCAGTTTTCATGTGCCAGTTTCATTCATGATAAAATTCTCTATTAACCTTCCACCACCTAATGGTTTTATTTTTCTTTGATGATGTTGCCTAGATCTGTTATTTCACAGTAGCTTGTTGTTGCTGTTGTTATTGCTTGTTTTATTTTGTTTTAGTTCTACCTTTTCTTCCACATTTATTATTTGGAATTCTTCTCTAAACAAAGATTTCCTCTCATCAACTATTTGGGTATAGTAAAATACAGGACAAACAGGAGGAGCAGGATACATTTTTATTCTTTCCCCTTATTTACTAATTTTTAGAATAGAGTCAGGTTATAACAGTTTTCAAAGTTGACCAATGATATATTTTTTAACATATTAACTCAAGGATTTTAAAAATATAGTTGCTGATATGTTTAAATTTAATGCACACATTCTTTCTGATGCATCTTTGGCCAAAGAGAGCTATTTCAAGTTGACTTTTGTGTCCTTTAACTAATCTTGGGTAGTATTTGAGAGCTTCTTTGTTTTCTGGAATGAAATTTTCTTTTTTTCATGGAATCCTGATTTATTTTAGTGGAAATTTTATTTATTAGAGTCTACAATCTAGGTACCTAGGTGCTAGAAATTCTCATTGCTACTTAATATTTTATTTTATTTTTTCTAGATCTTTTCAGTGTACACTGAAACATATTGGCAAATACTTCTTTTTTCAAGAAAGAGAAAGGTAAATGAGTTTATATTGATATTTATAAGTCAAATTAAAGATTATGAGATAAACCTATCACCTACCTGTCTATCATTTATCTATCTGCCTTTCTATTCTTCCAAGTTTAGTTGTTTCAATTAGTTTTTAACTTCAGAGGTTTTTTACTTTTATACCTAATTTAGTTTTCAAATTAAACACTAAAACAACCAAAACACAAAGAACAAGGTACAAAGAAGAAAGTTATAACAATGTGAACCACAGAATTGGAAACCACAGAAAAAATATATTAATAATAATTATTATTTTTATTTTTTACAGATTAAATCACCATGAGTAGGTCTTGGGGCATATGTTAAAAGTGTAAGTTTACTCAGTGAAATAACAAATTGAATAGAACATGTATTATAATGTAATACCAAGAAAACATTTATTATGTACAGTTGCCTGTATTTCCAGGCTTTATTGCTATGCTCTAGTTAGGTCAGAAATTTTTGTAGTATCCATAAAATTTTTTTAAATTTATTTATTTATTTTTGGCTGCGTTGGGTCTTCGTTGCTGCAGTGGGCTTTCTCTAGTTGTGGAGAGCAGGGGCTACCCTTCATTGTGGTGCACGGGCTTCTAATTGAGGTGGCTTCTCTTTGTTACAGAGCACCGGCTCTAGGCGCACTGGCTCCAGTAGTTCTGGCTCGCGGGTTTAGTTGCTCCATGGCATGTGGGATCTTCCTGGACCAGGGATCGAATCCATGTCTCCTGCATTGGCAGGCAGATTCTTAACCACTGTGCCACCAAGGAAGTCCCTATCTATAGTCCCTATTTGAGAATCTTAACTGGTTTCTTGCCTTAATTCTTCTCCACTCCACTTACAGCTCTAACCTTACGTCCCTCTCCTGGGCAAAACTCTCCAATTGCCTCATGTCTCATTGTAAAGTCAAAATCCTTGCTATGCTCTGTTAGTTCAAGTATGATCAACCCTTCCCAAGCCCTCTAATTCATAGTCCTCATCACTTTTTACTTTCTTACTACCTCACTCTCTGTCCATATTGGCCTTATTTCTAATTGCTAAGAATGCCATGTATATCTCACTCTCAGTGCACAGAGCTGGGTTTTAATTGATATTAGGGAGATACACAAAATCTTTTGTCATCTAGTGTTGTAGATATTATCTATGATTTTTTTTGTTTATTTTTGCTTTGTTATTTACTTAAGTTATTGTATTTTCTCTACTTTCCTGGTGGAGTAGCTAAGCAGATTAAAAAATTGCTAGTATCGATTTCCAGAATATGGTGATCTGTTCTTTTGTTTTTTGAGTAGGCACTCTCCTACTATTTATTGAATGGAAGTTGATGAGTTTATAAAATTTAACAAACTGTTCAAAGTGTTATAAGAGGGTGAGATTTCTTATATGTAATTCTAACGACTTTATTGGATCATTGATCTGTGTTTTATGTAAGACCCTCCTTTACGGAGCAAGGAAAAGAGGACCCAGGAAATAATTACAAAGAGAGCTTTCAGAGAGATAGGAAGGCTCCAAGGGGGACTTGGTTTCAATATATCAGAAGATGAAAGAGGAAACACGGACATCAGCAGTATTAGTTACTTCAAGAGTAGAGAAAACTGAGA
This sequence comes from Pseudorca crassidens, assembly GCF_039906515.1. Lineage (NCBI taxonomy): Eukaryota > Metazoa > Chordata > Mammalia > Artiodactyla > Delphinidae > Pseudorca > Pseudorca crassidens. Next base: position 116,428,798 of record NC_090300.1, on the reverse strand, counting down.
AAAGTGGTTGGTTGATTTTGGAGTAATCCTTTTAATAGTATAGTAAAAGTAGAGTCAGAAATTATCATGTTGCTGTCCAATGTATTATTGAATAACATTGAACATTAACATGCAGTGGCTGTGTCTTTCACAAATCTATTTATATTGCATTCATTATTTAATACTGTTTAATACAAAGTCAGAAGATGAAAACAGACTGTCTTATATGAATGGCATTTTTTAATTGAAATTTTATTCTGAGGTTGAATTGAATTGTAAGCCATATCTAAACACATTAAACTCAAACCTTAACCAGGTGTGACTTGCATAAACTGAGATGATTCAGAAATCATTTTTAAACATAGCTTTAAAGTAAACACATTAAAATGATGAATTTGGATAAATGTTCTCTACCCAGATTCATTTTAGAAAACTTTCCATTTAAAGTAAACATCTACAGCACTATTCATTATATGTAGAAGTGTTAAATTAATACTATTTTTCAAAAAGTTCAGATGAAATTTTTCTTTAAGTACTAACTTTGGATTAAAAGTATGATGGAATATTCAGCAAAACATAACTACATGTAAAATTTAGACTTAAAAAACTTAAAAATTATACTCCATGATTTGTGAGAGAAACTAATTTACTGTAAACATTTGAAATGTCAAGTATCTAGGTGATGTTGGGAATCTATTTCAGCTATGACCACACAATTTTCTTAAATGTAAGATTAAAAAGAATTACCTTATTTGTACATTTTTAGGAACATATATAACTCTTCAAATTATCTTAATTATTTTATCATTATAATTACCAAATAATTGTAAAATTTTATACTAAATACTATTTCAAATAAAAGACATTTATTTTGAAAAAAAGAAACTCCAGATAACCACTTTTAATATTTTGCTTTAACCAATTCTGGATCCCCCCATCAATTTTATACTGAATATACAATTTTATACCCTGGCTTTAAAAATTAAACATATTTAGTAATATTTCCACATTAGAAAATGTGCTCTTATGGTCTCTTTCTCAGTGGCTGCATGGTATGCCATTGAATGGATACAGAATAATTTTTTTAGTCAATTGTTAACTATTGGTGTTTGTCTATGATGAAAAGAAAGTTTCAGTGTATATCATTGTAACTATATCTTTGTTTATACAGTGATTTCTTTACAAAAATATCTAGAAGATAATCTCAGGACTAAACTGTATTTACCTCTTTAAGATTTTTGTTGCATAAATTGTCCTTGAAAATTTTTATTTGCAGTGTAAGAATTTTTTTACTCCATTCTCTTTGACCTCACTGCATAGTATCATTTAAGTATGAAACCAGGTACAATAATAAGCTATGCCACAATAATGCTGCATAATATGATACTTCAACACTCAGTGGATTTTAACAACCTTCTTTTACTTATTTGTTCACAGCATTTATCCATGCTGTGGGGTGGTGGGTTTGGACGCAGGCTTCAGACTGCGCTCAGGCTTCTTCCTGGTCCAGGTCTACTTCACATGTCTCTTCAATTCTTCTGGGAACTTTGTTACCTGGGCATGTTCTTCTCATGACCACGGATTGCACACGGACTAACAGGAATACCTGATGCCTCCAGCCTTGGCTTTGAAATGACTGACGTATTGCTGTTTCTGCCAATACCCTATCTGAGCACGGGTCATGCGGCAAAGTCACATGAAAGTGGCTGGAAAAGGACAAGTGATGGGAAAGGACATCCACCCTGCCCAAAGAGGAGTAGCGTCATTTGCTGAATAATCTGAACTGTTACTTTTAGTGATTCATTATTGGTTTAGTTTGCATTATTTTATCATTAAGTGTTAGAATTTGGGGACATTTATCTTTTTGGTGAATAGTTCATCTATGATTCAGAAGCCTAAAAAGTGTATGTATTCCAGTCTACAAAACATTATTCTTTAGGATTTCTGACACAGATATAATTTTTATCACATATTTCCTTATCAATATATTATGTAAATATTTACTTATAATTTTTCTGTTTCCTAAAAATTACATATTGTTACTGTTGCATAATATATGTTCAAACATTTACTTCACCTTAATGTGTTTTGGTATATGTTCTGAGATAGGAAATTGGTTTAAAAAGTTACCAGTTATATTAATTTATTAAATATCTAATTTATTATTTATTTATTTGACTGATATATTTAATAATTCAAACTACCCACTACAGTTTTGCTAGTTTTATTTTATTAAAAACTATATTATGAATATTATTGCTGCCTGCATTTTTGTTTCTTATTCCTCTTGATCACAATAGCCAGAAGTCTAACCGTTGCACTGGTCAATTCAAAGAATTCTCATGTAAATTCATAAATTCTACCTTCTTTTCTTTCCTCTTCTCTCATTAATGAATTAATTCTAATCCCTATATCCAATAAATGTTTTTGTCTTTATTAGCTCTTTCAGCTTATGTTGCTTATTTATTTTTATAGCTTCTTGAACATAGTGCTTGTTACTTTCATTCATTTAAAATATAAACAGATTTAACAGGAATGTTTCCCTATGTTATTGGAAGTGTCCAATAAATATTAGCATTAGTGCACCTAACATGTTTTCATTAATATCTAAATCTTTTGTATATAGTTTGGTTTTCTTTAAAATCAAAAATTATTTAGAGCATAGCTATCAACTATGTATGACCTTGATTTTAATTATTATACTTATTTTTAGGTTTATAATTATGTTTGCATTTAGTTATGGTAAATTGGTTTTGTCATCTTAGCTTTGATTTGTTCTATGACTCAAAAGATATTTACAAGATTGTTCTCTTGTTTTTGAATTTCTAAGTTGCTAAAATTGTTGGTCTTACTTTTGTTACTTATTTCTAATATTTGTGTGATATGATCAGAGAATGTGACTTGTAATAGTTCTATTAAAGTTGGTGGAATTTTCTTTGTGGTAAATTACCTTAGATTCTGTGAAAGTATGATACATAGACTTTCTATGAACATGCGTATTTTCTATTTTTGTGTGCAGAGTTATCTATAGACCTAATTAGGTATTTCACTGTTTTATTCCAACCCCGTGTCTGTATTTATATTCTATTAAATATATTATTTTGTATTTTGATAGAGGAGCGTGATAGCTATTGGATTGTCCTTATTTGTGGCATGAGATGAAATTGCTCTTTCCTATTCACTTGAAATTAGACTTGCCCAAGTCACTTGTATTGAACAATGAAATATTAGGGCAAGTGATATGTGTCACTCCTTTTTGGTTGAAAAATTTAATTGCTAAAACTTGATTCATATATTTCCTTTGAATATGGTGATCTTAGAAGAATGAAAAGAGATTGAATTCTTTCAATCCAGATCCCTGAATGACTAGAATGAGCAGAAGCTTTTGCCAACCCTCGTTGGATAAGTGGCACGAGAAAGAGAGAAATCTTTGTGGTTTTAAGCCACTACATTTTTGAAGTTACTAGTTTCCACAGAAATTTTCATTGCTGTCCATTGAAATCTCGCCTTGGATTTTAAAATATTGGCAGGTAATCAAATTTAAAATAAAACAAAACAGATGAAGGGTAATGTAAGGCAGATAGAGCAAAGATAATAGTGGGCCAAATTGGATCCATGTGCCACCAGATAAATATCTCTGTATCATCTTTTCCCACTATGACTGATATTTTGCCAGCTTCTCTTTGAATTTCAAATATATCTGTTTTATATATATTTATGCAAAAGTTTTTGTGGGTTAAATTTTCAATGCATATTTATTAAAGTATACTAATTCGTTGGCCAAGCAATTTATAAAACACAGAGTGTTTAGAAATGAGAAAAGTACTCACAATCTGTAATGGAAGATAGAACATATGTATATGTAACATGCATATGTGTATATAAAAATGCATGTAATACATATATATGTTTTTTTTTACATCTTAATTGGAGTATAATTGCTTTACAATGGCGTGTTAGTTTCTGCTTCATAACAAAGTGAATCAGTTATACATATACATATGTTCCCATATTGCTTCCCTCTTGCGTCTCCCTCCCTCCCACCCTCCCTATCCCACCCCTCTAGTGGTCACAAAGCACGGAGCTGATCTCCCTGTGCTGTGCGGCTGCTTCCCACTAGCTATCTATTTTATGTTTGGTAGTGTATATATGTCCATGCCACTCTCTCACTTTGTCACAGCTTACCCTTCCCCCTCCCCATAGCCTCAAGTCCATTCTCTAGTAGGTCTGTCGTTATTTCCGTCTTGCCCCTAGGTTCTTAATGACCTTCTTGTTTTGTTTTGTATTGCTTAGATTCCTTATATATGTGTTAGCATATGGTATTTGTTTTTCTCTTTCTGACTTACTTCACTCTGTACGAAAGACTCTAGGTCCATCCACCTCACTACAAATAACTCAATTTCATTTCCTTTTATGGCTGAGTAATATTCCATTGTATATATGTGCCACATCTTCTTTATCCATTCATCTGTTGATGGACACTTAGGTTGCTTCCATCACCTGGCTATTGTAAATAGAGCAGCAATGAACATTTTGATACGTGACTCTTTCTGAATTATAGTTTTCTCAGGATATATGCTCAGGAGTGGGATTGCTAGGTCATATGGTAGTTCTATTTTTAGTTTTTTAAGGAATATCCATACTGTTCTCCATAGTGGCTGTATCAATTTACATTCCCAGCAACAGCGCAAGAGGGTTCCCTTTTCTCCATACCCTTTCCAGCATTTATTGTTTGTAGATTTTTTGATGATGGCCATTCTGAAAGTTTGAGATGATATCTCATTGAAGTTTTGATTTGCACTTCTCTAATGATTAGTGATGTTGAGCATCCTTTCATGTGTTTGTTGGCAATCTGTATATCTTCTTTGGAGAAATGTCTATTTTTAGGTCTTCTGCTCATTTTTGGATTGGGTTGTTCGTTTTTGTGATATTGAGCTGCATGAGCTGCTTGTAAATATTGGAGATTAACCATTTGTCAGTTGCTTCATTTGTAAATATTTCTCCCATTCTGAGGGTTGTCTTTTCTTCTTGCTTATGGTTTCCTTTGCTGTGCAAAAGCTTTTAAGTTACATTAAGTCCCATTTGTTTATTTTTCTATTTATTTCCATTTTTTAGGAGGTGGGTCAAAAAGGATCTTGCTGTGATTATGTCATAGTATTCTGCCTATGTTTTCCTCTAAGAGTTTGATACTGTCTGGCCTTACATTTAGATCTTTAACCCATTTTGAATTTATTTTTGTGTATGGTGTTAGGGAGTGTTCTCATTTCATACATTTACATGTACCTGTCCAGTTTTCCCAGCACCACTTATTTTTTTTTTTTTAACATCTTTATTGGGGTATAATTGCTTTACAATGGTGTGTTAGTTTCTGCTTTATAACAAAATGAATCAGTCATACATATACATATGTTCCCATATGTCTTCCCTCTTGCGTCTCCCTCCCTCCCACCCTCCCTATCCCACCCCTCCAGGCTGTCACAAAGCACCGAGCCAATATCCCTGTGCCATGCAGCTGCTTCCCACTAGCTATCTACCTTACTACGTTTGTTAGTGTGTCTATGTCCATGACTCTCTCTCGCCCTGTCACAGCTCACCCTTCCCCCTCCCCATAACCTCAATTCCGTTCTCTAGTAGGTCTGCGTCTTTATTCCTGCCTTACCCCTAGGTTCTTCATGATATTTTTTTTTCTTAAATTCCATATATATGTGTTAGCATACGGTATTTGTCTTTTTCTTTCTGACTTACTTCACTCTGTATGACAGACTCTAGGTCTATCCACCTCATTACAAATAGCTCAATTTCGTTTCTTTTTATGGCTGAGTAATATTCCATTGTATATATGTGCCACATCTTCTTTATCCATTCATTCGATGATGGGCACTTAGGTGTTTCCATATCTGGGCTATTGTAAATAGAGCTGCAATGAACATTTTGGTACATGACTCTTTTTGAATTATGGTTTTCTCAGGGTATATGCCCAGTAGTGGGATTGCTGGGTCATATGGTAGTTCTATTTGTAGTTTTTTAAGGAACCTCCATACTGTTCTCCATAGTGGCTGAACCAATTCACATTCCCACCAGCAGTGCAAGAGTGTTCCCTTTTCTCCACACCCTCTCCAGCATTTATTGTTTCTAGATTTTTTGATGATGGCCATTCTGACCAGTGTGAGATGATATCTCATTGTAGTTTTGATTTGCATTTCTCTAATGATTAATGATGTTGAGCATTCTTTCATGTGTTTGTTGGCAGTCTGTATATCTTCTTTGGAGAAATGTCTATTTAGGTCTTCTGCCCATTTTTGGATTTGGTTGTTTGTTTTTTTGTTATTGAGCTGCATGAGCTGCTTATAAATTTTGGAGATTGATCCTTTGTCGGTTGCTTCATTTGCAAATATTTTTTCCCATTCTGAGGGTTGTCTTTTGGTCTTGTTTATAGTTTCCTTTGCTGTGCAAAAGCTTTGAAGTTTCATTAGGTCCCATTTGTTTATTTTTGTTTTTATTTCCATTACTCTAGGAGGTGGGTCAGAGAGGATCTTGCTGTGATTTATGTCATAGAGTGTTCTGCCTATGTTTTCCTCTAAGAGTTTGATAGTTTCTGGCCTTACATTTAGGTCTTTAATCCATTTTGAGTTTATTTTTGTGTATGGTGTTAGGGAGTGATCTAATCTCATATTTTTACATGTACCTGTCCAGTTTTCCCAGCACCACTTATTGAAGAGGCTGTCTTGTCTCCATTGTATATTCTTGCCTCCTTTATCAAAGATAAGGTGACCATATGTGCGTGGGTTTATCTCTGGGCTTTCTATCCTGATCCACTGATCTATATTTCTGTTTTTGTGCCAGTACCATACTGTCTTGATTACTGTAGCTTTGTAGCATAGTCTGAAGTCCAGGAGCCTGATTCCTCCACCTCCGTTTATTTTCTCAAGATTGCTTTGGCTATTCGGGGTTTTTTGCATTTCCATACAAATTGTGAAATTTTCTGTTCTAGTTCTGTGAAAAATGCCAGTGGTAGTTTGATAGGGACTGCATTGAATCTCTAGATTGTTTTGGGTAGTAGAATCATTTTCAAAATGTTGATTCTTCCAATCCAAGAACACGGTATGTCTCTCCATCTAGTTGTATCATCTTTAATTTCTTTCATCAGTGTCTTATAATTTTCTGCATACAGGTCTTTTGTCTCCTTAGGTAGGTTTATTCCTAGATATTTTTTTCTTTTTGTTGCAATGGTAAATGGGAGGGTTTTCTTAATTTCACTTTCAGATTTTTCATCCTTAGTGTATAGGAATGCAAGAGATTTCTGTGTATTAATTTTGTATATACTACTCTACCAAATTCAGTGATTAGTTCTAGTACTTTTCTGGTAGCATCTTTAAGATTCTCTATGTATAGTATCATATCATCTGCAAACAGTGACAGCTTTACTTCTTCTTTTCCAATTTGGATTCCTTTTATTTCTTTTTCTTCTCTGATTGTTGTGGCCAAAACTTCCGTAACTATGTTGAATAATAGTGGTGAGAGTGGGCAACCTTGTCTTTTCCTGATCTTAATGGAGATGTTTTCAGTTTTTCACCGTTGAGGACGATGTTGGCTGAGGGTTTGTTATATATGGCCTTTATTATGTTGAGGAAAGTTACCTCTATGCCTACTTTCTGGAGGGTTTTTATCATAAATGGGTTTTGAATTTTGTCGAAAGCTTTTTCTGCATGTATTGAGATGATCATATTGTTTTTCTCCTTCGATCTGTTAATATGGTGTATCACAGTGAGTGATTTGTGGATACTGAGGAATCCTTGCATTCCTGGGATGAACCCCATTTGATCATGGTGTATGATCCTTTTAATGTCCTGTTGGATTCTGTTTGCTAGTATTTTATTGAGGATTTTGGTATCTATATTCATGAGGGATATTGGCCTGTAGTTTTCTTTCTTTGTAACATCTTTGTCTGGTTTTGGTATCAGGGTGATGGTGACCTCGTAGAATGAGTTCGGGAGTGTTCCTCCCTCTGCTATATTTCGGAAGAGTTTGAGAGGGATAAGTGTTAGCTCTTGTCTTAATGTTTGATAGAATTCGCCTATGAAGACCACTGGTCCTGGACTTTTGTTTGTTGGAAGATTTTTAATCACAGTTTCAAATTCAGTGCTTGTGATTGGTCTGTTCATATTTTCTATTTCGTCCTTGTTCAGTCTCGGAATGTTTTGCTTTTCTAAGAATTTGTCCATTTCTTCCAGGTTGTCCATTTTATTGGCATAGAGTTGCTTGTAGTAATCTCTCATGATCCTTTGTATTTCTGCAGTGTCAGTTGTTACTTCTCCTTTTTCGTATCTAATTCTATTGATTTGAGTCTTCTCCCTTTTTTTCTTGATGAGTCTAATTGTTTATCAATTTTGTTTATGTTTTCAAAGAACCAGCTTTTAGTTTTATTGATCTTTGCTATAATTCCTTCATTTCTTTTTCATTTATTTCTGATCTGATATTTATGATTTTTTTCCATCTGCTAACTTTGGGATTTTTTGCTCTTCTTTTTCTACTTGCTTTAGGTATAAGGTTAAGTTGTTTATTTGAGATGTTGCTTGTTTCTTAAGGTAGGATTGTATTGCTATAAACTTCCCTTTTAGAACTGCTTTTGCTGCATCCCATAGGTTTTGGGTCATTGTGTTTTCATTGTCAGTTTTTTCTAGGTATTTTTTGATTTCCTCTTGGATTTCTTCAGTGATCTCTTGGTTATTAAGTAGTGTATTGTTTAGCCTCCATGTGCTTGTATTTTTTACAGATTTTTTCCTGTACTGGATATCTAGTCTCATAGTGTTGTGGTCGAAAAGATACTTGATACGATTTCAATATTCTTAACTTTACCAAGGCTTGATTTGTGACCCAAGGTATGATCTATCCTGGAGAATGTTCCATGTGCACTTGAGAAGAATGTGTATTCTGTTGTTTTTTGGATGGAATGTCCTATAAATATCAATTAAGTCCATCTTGTTTTATGTATCATTTAAAGCTTCTGTTTACTTATTTATTTTCATTTTGGATGATCTGTCCTGTGGTGAAAGTGTGGTGTTAAATTTCCCTACTATGATTGTGTTACTGTCGATTTCCCCTTTTATGGCTGTTACTATTTGCCTTATGTATTGAGGTGCTCCTATGTTGGGTGCATAAATATGTACAATTGTTATTTCTTATTCTTGGATCGATCCCTTGATCATTATGTAGTGTCCTTCTTTGTCTCTTGTAATAGTCTTTATTTTAAAGTCTGCTTTGTCTGATATGAGAATTGCTACTCCAGCTTTCTTCTGATTTCCATTTGCATGGTATATCTTTTTCCATCCCCTCACTTTCAGTCTGTGTGTGTCCCTAGGTCTTAAGTGGGTCTCCTGTAGACAGCATATATATGGGTCTATTTTTTTTTATCCATTCAGCAAGCCTGTGTCTTGGAGCATTTAATCCATTCACGTTTAAGTTTATTATTGATATGTATGTTCCTATGACCATTTTCTCAATTGTTTTGGGTTTGTTTTTGTAGGTCCTTTTCTTCTCTTGTGTTTCGCACTTGGAGAAGTTCCTTTAGCATTTGTTGTAGAGCTGGTTTGGTGGTGCTGAATTCTCTTAGCTTTTGCTTGTCTGTAAAGCTTTTGATTTCTCCATCAAATCTTCATGAGATCCTTGCTGGGTAGAGTAATCTTGGTTGTAGGTTCTTCCCTTTCATCACTTTAAGTATATCATGCCACTTTCTTCTGGCTTGTAGAGTTTCTGCTGAGAGCTCAGCTGTTAACCTTATGGGAGTTCCCTTTTATGTTATTTGTCATTTTTCCCTTGCTGCTTTCAAGAATTTTTCTTTGTCTTTAATTTTTGCCAATTTGGTTACTGTGTGTCTTGGCGTGTTTCTCCTTGGGTTTATCCTGTATGGGACTCGCTGTGCTTCCTGCACTTGGGTGACTATTTCCTTTCCCATTTTAGGTAATTTTTCAACTATAATCTCTTCAAATATTTTCTTTGGTCCTTTCTCTCTCTCTTCTCCTTCTGGACCCCTATAATGCTAATGTTGTTGTGTTTAATGTTGTCCCAGAGGTCTCTTAGGCTGTCTTCATTTCTTTTCATTATTTTCTCTTTATTCTGTTCCATGGCAGTGAATTCCACCTTTCTGTCTTCCAGGTCACTTATCCGTTTTTCTGCCTCAATTATTCTACTATTGATTCCTCCTAATGTATTTTTCATTTCAGTTATTGTATTGTTCATCTCTGTTCTTTAGTTCTTCTAGGTCTTTGTTAAACATATCTTTCATCTTCTCGATCTTTGCCTCCATTCTTTTCCAAGGTCCAGGATCATCTTTACTATCATTATTCTGAATTCCTTTTCTGGAACGTTGCCTATCTCCACTTCATTTAGTTGTTTTTCTGGGGTTTTATCTTGTTCCTACATCTGGTACATAGTCCTCTGCCTTTTTATCTTATCTATCTTTTTGTGAATGTGGTTTTTGTTCCACAGGCTGCAGGATTGTGGTTCTTCTTTCTTCTGCTCTCTTCCCTCTGGTACATTTATTTTTGATTTGGTTGATTCTTCGTGTTTGTGAATATATGCTTACTAGTCTCTCATAGTGATATAATAAAAGCTGACAGTTTACTATACCATTTACATTTTAAAAACCTAACATGGGTGATATGAAAATAACAATTGCTTTGGAAGAAGAGAAAAAGAGAGAAATAACAATGATGGCATTATTTAGAAGCATTTGTAAATTTAACTAAAATTTTTTACCCTATTCCATCTGAGCTTACAAGTTGGGACTGCTCTTTAATATAATTGCTAGTTCAATATCCCTGGTGATTTTTCTACTGCAGAGAAGAAATATTCATACCATTGTAAAGATATAATAGCTACCAGGTACAAAAAAATGTCTGAACAATTTTATGACAGACATTGACATTCTTAATACCTAAGTGGAATGAATCTGTAACTAACTGAGTAATTAATAGGACATTAATATGTCCAATAGCTGGGTTGTGATGGAGCAATTTTGTATGGCTTATTTGGATTTGTATCTGCTTCTTAAAGAATAAAGGCAAAATATAAGCCAAAGGCAAGAGAACATTGCTAAATAATAAATTTTATATTTACTCCATTTTAAAGGAAAAAAACAATGCAGTGGAAAAGTGGATAGGATCATTTAACAAGATATTTTCTCAGTCTATTTTTAAAAGAATAGTTGTGAGTCCTTAAGACCAAAGGTTTTTCATATCCCTGTACTTACATAGTGATTAGGGAAGGATGTGACAAATCTGATTTTACAACATCATATAAGATATTATAGGCAATAGCAGTCAATGAAGGAAGGACAAATGGCGTCCCCTTGAAGATCTCGGATGGAGCCAAGCTTCCCACTTCCAGGATCCATTCTGTGGCTTCCTGGTGCTTCAAGTGCAGGTATGGACATAAGTCCATAGATCTTGTGGACTAAAGCCCTTGTGACCATTCCTATATAGCCAAACAAGCAAAACAAGAGTTAGGATCCACCTGTTCTATAGTCATACGTGCATGTGTCTTTCCATACCCTGCCAAACATCTCTGAGCTGAATCTGTGTGATGTTCCTTCCTTATTTCCCAGGACATACCCTGTCTGATATTGCATATAATTCTGTAGATGAAGGAATTCTGCCTGAATCAGGAGTGACATGAGACACACCTAGAAGTGCAGCCTCTTATTTGTCATGCAGAGCAATGTCTTGGTGCCCAGCTTACACAGCTAAGGAGAAGTTCTTGGTACTGAAGAAGCTAAGGTACCAGTGCTAAGCCAATCCTAAGAATTGTAGGAGGAGCTGGGCCACCTGCACAGCCAGCTTGCTAAAGAAATGGCAGCTGAGGGGTTCAAACATTTCCTCTCTTATGTTTTGGATCCAATGTTTACAGCTCTATAATTAGCAGCATCATAGAAGAAATCTCCATACTGGTGCCTGGGCTTCTACCAGAAACCTTCTTTTTATATGCCAGACCTACTGAACTTTGCAGACATGATAGAAATCCTAAAGGCTTTTTCCCAGATGACACAGTGTCAAGTTCTAAAGCAGAGTTTATTACAAGAAGAAAAACACCCCATCATCCTCATATCAGAGGCTTAAGAAGGAATTTTGCTCACTCTCGGAAGTTCTCCAATTACTAAGTTCCTCATCACATTTTCTTTTTTTTTGCATCTCAATTAGGAATTTTCTTCTGCCAGAGATTTTCTGACAGACTAGAGCTTGGGGCGTAACAAAAGACCTGACCTATGTTTCCCCCACGGCCTAACTTAGCAGAAGCCTAAAGCCAATATTTTGAACTAATACTTTTTTTTACAGATAATTGTGTTGCTTGGAGTGTTTTAATTTAAAGGATGAGAGAAGTTTCTGATTTTTCCATGCCCTGCATGAAAATGGGTCTTAAATGAATGACTTGTGACACACGCTACACTCTGTAACTGGTCTCATTAGCCACTTTGAGTCTAGCTATCACTTATTTTCACTTAATTCTTTGTAGCTTAGCAGACTGAGAGAATAGTGCTAGATATATGTATGTGAACATATGTACATGTATGTAAGCAGAGGAAATTCTTTTCTGCTGCATCATAATCCCACACCATTGCTCAGCAATCCTGTTTCTCCCTCCCTGCCCAACATCAAGGTAGGGGTCAGGCTAGTCTACCATGCAGATTCCTGGACTGCTGATGGGAGAACTGTTTTTCTTAAATCTATAATTTAAAAACCAAGTCTCCTTTCTAAATGCTCTTAGGTCTTATCAGTTCCACTTCACTGAAAAGTCTTGTTATGGACTTTGTACTATAGACAAATTCAAGCCTAGCTATGAAACATTCAAGAATAGCTAGGAAAGTACTGAAAAATAGAGGTTACTGGGAGGGATTTACCTTACAAGATAACCAGAATATGTTATGAAGCCTGTGCTATGCAAACAGTATACTAGGCACAGATATGAACATATAAACTTGTAAAATAGAATAGAAAATTCAGAAATAGAGTCATACATATTCAGAAATTTGGTATATAATAAAAGTGGCATTCAACAACGAGAGCAAAAAATGAATATTTTAAGAAATGAGTCTGGGACAACTGAATAGCCACTTAGGAAACAATAAGTTTAGACTCATATTAAGCATCAAACCTAAGAATAAACCTCAAAATAATCAGGGCTCTAAATGCAAAGAATAATACCATGAATTAGAGAAAAATGGACAAATTGCTCTATAATTTGTATATTGGAAAAGTATTCTGACTATGACTCAAAATCCAGGTGCAATAAAAGTAAGGATTGATACTTATAACTATCTAATAATAATATTAACGATGATAATAAGAAATTTTGCATGGCAAAAACACCTGAAGCAAAGTCAAAAAAAAAAAGAAAGAAAAAAATACTGGCAGAAAATATTTGCAATATATGCTACTGATAAAAAGCTAGTGGCTCTAACATATAAGCACTCTGAACAATTTACTATTCAAGAAATAAAATAAAACCAACAAATATGGGTTTAAAAAGTAAAATATTTTCCAAACAGTAATACACAACTTTGTTTCCAATGAATCATCACTACATTGATGGGGACAAAACAGGACTATTCTAAATAAATTATGAAGAATTTATTTTTATTTGTAGTGATAAGGGTTAGCAATTCTCATAATATTTTCTGCATAGTCTATAATTAAGTATATAAGTAAAATATATTGAGAATAATGGAAGCCACATTCTTCCTGTTGAGGAAAATTATTATAAAGAAGGAAGATTAGAATGAATCCTGTGCTATTGGATTGGAATGGGAGGTATTAATATGATCTTGTGAATTCATAGTACGTTTATCTGTATCTATATAATATTTATCTGTGTCTATCTAATACCCATATGTATGTGTGTTCATGTGTGTGTGTAAGTGTGTGTATGGGAATAATTTCCAAGCTCAGTTCACTAAAAGGCCTAAAACCAATGACATACCAATGTCACTGAATACACCTAATAGTCACTTAAAATAATGAGGGCTTCTTGGAGAAATGGACATTCCTGGACTAGAGCAGGAAAATAATAAGATAAGCCTGAAATATCATATGCCAGAAATTAGGCCAGAGAGTAAAAAGTGCTCACAAAGTGCTGAAAACATGTCAAAGGACACAGTGATCAGCTTGTATGGGCTCTCACTAGCCAAATGTGGATTAACTTGAACAATTAAATAATGATAGTAACAGGCTTTAACCCCCCACTGGATAAAATAATCTATCAGTCTACACTGACATAAGCAAAGAAATGAATACATGAATAAATGGGGATGGGGAAAGCTTTACATTACAGAAACACAACAATAAATTTAAATTGAATGATGGAGTTAGAAAATCATGTTTTATTTTATTTTTATTTATTTATTTATTTTCGGTATGCGGGCCTCTCACTGTCGTGGCCGCTCCCGTTGCAGAGCACAGGCTCCAGACGCGCAGACTCAGCGGCCATGGCTCACGGGCCCAGTCGCTCCGCGGCATGTGGGATCCTCGCGGACCGGAGCACGAACCCGGTTCCCCTGCATCGGCAGGCGGACTCTCAACCACTGCGCCACCAGGGAAGCCCTCATATTTTATTTTAATCACAGTACTAATTGATGCTGTCACGAATAAGTAACAGATGCTAATATTAATGGGTAAAAATATGTTGAGGAACAGGATATTTTTGTGGTCTCAAAGTATCTCCCCACAAATTATTTATTCATTACAAAGAGGAAACACATATTCGTGTGGAGAAACCTAGCAGACACTACTTTGTCCAAGAGATTAATATAACACAGGGAAAGACAACATCACTTCTGTAGTATTTCTTCCAAAATTGTGAACATAAATCTAATTATGGTGAAATATAAACTAAATGGATCAAAATGTTAACAAGTGGTTCCCCTTTCTCCAGACCTTCTCCAGCGTTTGCAGTTTGTAGATTTCTGATGATGCCAATTCTAACTAGTGTGAGGTGAAACCTCACTGTAGTTTTGATTTGCATTTCTATAATAACTAGTGATGTTGAGCAGCCTTTCATGTGCCTCTTAGCCATCTGTATGTCTTCTTTGGTGAATCCCAGTTAAGGATATACCTGTATTCTTTGGGCTAGTTTTGCAAATTTCCTCTAAGTTGGAAATTACAAAAAAATAAAAGGTACAAAAACTACAAGCATAACTACCAAGGGTTACAAATAGAAATGCTTGGTGGCTGGAAGTAAAAGTGTATGTATGAATAAGCATATAATTTTACATTCCAGTAGTTTGTTACAGATTTAAGGCATTTGTAACATAAAATTATTCAGTGAGAGAAATGGTGTTTTTCTTGTGTGAGAGATGAGTAACCTGAGGCATGTGGCTATTTTAAACCAAGCTTAAGATCACACTAAACAATCATATGATTTAATATTAAATATCCTGACTTCAAATGCGTTCTTTTACTTTTCTATACGGCTATGTCTTTTGGGTGGGAATTCTCACCGAGGCTTTTTCCCCTACCATCCAGAGCTGAGACCTAGTTAAGCAAGATTTCTTCTCCCTTGAACAGAACAGATGATTTTTTTTTTTTTTTCTATTTTAAACTGTTCATGTCAAACTTGGAGTTTTGGGTTTTACTCAGGTCTCTGATATAAGGTCCCAACGTTTTGTGATACTCAGCCTTTGTTCTATTCTCCAGAAGTGGTCCGTTAAATTTTCAAACTTAGTTTACAAGGAATTGACAGCTGCCTGCTTGAGCGCTCATCTCTCTGGACTCAGGCTTTCTTACTGTATTCCGTCTGCCTTTGAGAATTTCCGTTCTTTCCTGCTAGCTCAGCAATGAATTTTAAATGTTTTCTTTAAAGTCTTTATCCAACATTTTTAGAGGTTTGACAATAGACATTTTCAGAAACATTAATTTGACATACTGCCTAAAATGGAATATTCTGTTTATTGTTGTTTTTTAACAACAGTCGTGTATTAGTGGTTAGTGGTGGCACAGTTTATCTGATGATTTGGTACATTTATTATATGGACAAAAGTAAACACACCTACATGATTTTCTTAAATTTTACTTACCCACACTAAGATCTAATTAGATTGATTGTAGCTATCAGAAAATGTGCTAGTCATTTTCACTTAATTGTATTAAAATGTTTCAGGTTTGTCTTACCAATATAATACTGTAAAATGTAATATGTATGTATATGTTTAATTTTAACAAAATCTACATAGACATTGTCAGAGGAAGTTAAGAATTTCAATGAACCATGAGCTCTTATAAATTGCTAAGAGAAGCACAACAATGTAATAGAAAAAATGTTCAATGTTTATGAAGAAGCTTTTTGCAGAAAATTAAATCAAAGAAAAATAAATATGTATAAAACTATGACTAACTTGACTATAAATCATGTCCTATCTCTTCCTGAAAAACAAAAGAAGACCCAATATACCATATTTCTGCCAGGGCTTAGGAAAAACAATACTCTCCCATACCCAGGTGCTAATGACAATTGTTAGTTTCTGGAAAACAGTTTGTTATTATCCATAAATTAAGTGAGATTTCATAAATTAAGTTAAAGTTACAAATATTCTTCAACAAAGCAAATCCATTTCCAGGGAATCTACCACTCTTAGAAAAGTAAGCAACAATAGGAGAAAATATAGATTGAAGGATGTTTATTGCAGAATTATTTTTACTAGCAAGAAACTGCAGACATTGGCAAGTCCAAAGCATGTGAGTAATTGAAAAAATTTTGATATAGTTGCAAACTGGCATATTATGTAGCCATTAAAGATAATCATTTTGAAACCTTCATTTAATGAAAAGACATATCCATAAGATATTGTTAAGTAGAAAAAGATAGTTACAATGGAATTTGTACAAGTATGTTACTATTTTAAAGGCGAGAATGTCAAGATTTTTATATATAAAATATTCTATATTCATATAATAGTTACATAGATATATACAGGGTATGTATATATGGTACATAAATGCAGGTCATATATTTGTGTAAAATTATATGGGCTTGGAGAAAAAATATGGAAATATACCTAAGAAGTAGTTTTAAAAGTTTATATGAAGAAAAGGGAAAGGTAAGATGAAAAGAAGACAAGCAAAAAAGGAAACAAAATCTGTATTCTTTAAAAGACAGAATTACCTGAGAATTACATATATTATATGTAAAATATATATGTATGTATGTATACATATGATACTTAGAATGCCCCAAATATGCATTATATTAAACATTGTTTAAAATAAGTTATCTTAAAATGATCAATGCTCAATTTAAAATGCATTTCTTTTAAAACTTCATTGCATTTTCTCCACAGAGTGTTAGCTGTTGAGTCTTAGAGGTGGAGACCTTAGTTTACAAGTAGATTGATTTGACTCTCTGCAATTTTAAGGTCCAAATGGTTAAAAAATTGCATGGGTAGATGAGCTTTTTACAAAATGACTTTGAAAATGCTATAAACATCAATCAGCTATACATTTTTTAAGGGAGAAATTAAAAACCTTGCAGACTTAAACTTAATTCAGATGTTATTAAAGTAATGTGAGCATAAGTGAATGTCGGGCTGCACCCTGCAGGCCTAGCTTTAAGAACAAAAAAGAACCTGGATTCAGCAATAAAGACATCAATTGTTTAATGGATGTGGGGTCTTACGGGTCTGAAGCAAGGTCCTGGAGTGACACCCCACCAGGTGCTGTGGACAGCGGGCAGGACATGGCAGCAGTCTTCACTCTTGGGGGGGAGGGGAGATTGCCAGTTATAGGGGCAATTGACATCAGGTTGGCTCATCAGTTACCAAGGGAACCAGCAGAGGGGCACTTACTTCGCTGCTCCTTTGATAAGTTCTAGTTGGGGCCTGGGGCATGTATGTGTGAAGATCAGTCATGTGAGTAGGATATAGGTGAAGCAAGCACTGGTTGGGAGGGGATGTACAGAGAGCAAGAGAGTAGCCATCTTGAGTGGCCTGATCAGACAGTGAGTTTATCCCCACATTTTGGAGACTTCTCACCTCATATCTCCATGGTTTCAGGGTCTCTCTCCTCATCTCCTCTTAGCAGCCTTTGTGGAGGGAAGTGGTCAGCGGCACTCAGGAACTAGTTATTAACTCCTTCTCCTACCCTGATGTGCTCCTCAGGTTTCGCTGCCTACAAGATAATGGGGAGGGTGGGTCTTGCAATCCCTTTGCTGGCAGAGTCCTAGATGAAAAGAACTTTGCTTCTCTGCCTGAGCTGTGCACTTCTGTGGCCCCAACGTGGTACAACCCTGTGTCACATGTCACTGCACCCTTTCAGTCCTCTGTGCTCAGGCTGCTATAGAAAAATACCATGCACTGGGTGGCTTAAGTAACAGAAATTTATTTCTCACAGTTCTGGGCTGGGAAGTCTCAGATCAAAGCGTCAGCTGATTAGATTTCTGGTGAGAGAGCTCTTCTTAGTTTACAGAAGACTGGCCACCTTCTTTCTGGATCCTCACATGGTGGAAAGAGAGAGAGTGAGCAAGCTTTCGGGTGTCTCCTCTTATAAGAACACTAATATTAGGGCCCCGCCCTTATGGTATCATTAACCATAATTACCTCCATATAGGCCCTAACTTCGAGTATAATTACATGGTGTATTGGGGTGTCAACATGTGAATTTTGAGAGGACACAAACATTCAGTTCATAGCAGTTACCTGAGGCTTAAAGCAGTATTGCTCCTACTTTCAATCTGACAAAAACTCTCATAAAAACAGTTCTTTGCCATCAGTACTCAAAACTACAACACTGAGTCTAGCAGAAAGTAGATGTCATGCTTTTTCTTTGATTGTTTTTATCACTCTCATTGTTTTTTTCCCATGAGCTTATGAACCATCTTTTCATCTTCAGATACATATATAGTACATATATAAATATATACATATATACATACACATCTATCTTGTAAATAGAGGCGTAAGTGTGGATGGGGATGGAGTAGCTGTAAGGACTCTTCCGGTCCCCAGGATATTTAATCTTGCTTATGGATCAGCCAGAATAGCATTTTACATGTAACTAGCTAACATTATATGAGAGCGTGTATATAAACTTAAAATAAAACTTAATCAGCTTGTCCCAAGGGAAAGCTCCATAATCAGACCATTGGATCTTTAGAGCCTAAAATGGAAAGTTGAAGAAAACCGAGTGTATAAAACATAATATTGTAATCATGATAAAGAAATACAATTATTACTTCCTTTAAGAAAAAAAGAACATATATACTAAATACTAATGTAAGTAGCAAAAGTATTAGAAAAATCACAACTATGATTCTTAGGGCAAGCATTATTTTATTTTGTTCTTGGGCTTCCCTGGTGGTGCAATGGTTGAGAGTCCGCCTGCTGATGCAGGGGACACGGGTTCGTGCCCCGGTCTGGAAGGATCCTGCATGTCGCGGAGCGGCTGGGCCTGTGAGCCATGGTTGCTGGGCCTGCGTGTCCAGAGCTGTGCTCCACGATGGGAGGGGCTACAACAGTGAGAGACCCGCGTACCACAAAAAAAAAAAAAAAAAGATATACTCAAAAGTGGCAGAATAACTTGAATGACAAAACTTATTCAAACTAAATATCAATAGTATGAAGCATGGTTCATTTATGAAGTCACCATTATTACCAGTTAGAATACTTGACCAAAAGCATCCAATGCTAGCAGTGGCCTAGAGAAAAGTGACATGTGTGTTTTATATCATAGCATTTCAGAATTAGCAATAAGTAATGAGGTTGGCAAACATAACCATCAAATAAAAAACATAAGTAATTAACTGCAACAATGTTGAGAGGATACATGAGTCTGGGAAATGGGCCAAGATAAAGGTTACAGTCAGTGTGTTTTTTATAATGAGGGATAGGACCTAGAAGGTAAAGGAAAAATTTGGTGCCAAGAAAGTACATTGGTGCTAACTATTAACTCATGACTCTAGATAAAATAGAAAATGGGCAAAGGAAAAAACACATTACAACTGGCCTGCAATCGGATTTCAAAATTCCCCAATTAATTTTACTTTCCTAATAAATATATGACTTCTCTCCTTATTTTGTAAAGTCAACTACAATCTCATTGATTTCAAAACAAACACCTGTAAGCTATGACACATGCTTTAGGCAATTTCACCTAATATGTTAATTCATGCCTTAAGAATAGTAACCTTAAATTTACAACTTAACATGTAAGTAAGACCATACTATGCACCTCTAAGGCAGCCTGAGATGCTTCATGATACTAAAGAGGAGAGCAGTTAGTAAAGAATGAAAGAGTCTTTCAATATGTTAGGACACAGGAGGACTGTGAATGAATCCGAAACTCAGAGGTAAATGAAGTGTTGACACTCCAAAGAATCTGGAAACTAAAAAGAGAAGGTCAAGGGGGCAAAAGTAGGGCAAGAGAGAACCTACCATAAGGATGTAAGCATTCAGGGGAAATTATAGAACTTGTGCAAGATAACAAAGGTTTAGGTGGACGTCTCCCCCAGGAATTCAGAGAAATGGAACATTCTACTTACTTTTCTCACCACACACACACACGCGCGCACACACACACACACACACACACACACACACACAGGCAAGCACCCACACAGCAGCAAGCTACTATGATAACAATGTAAGAACTATACTTAACTCACTGAAATTCTAATACTTTGAGTTGAGGAAAATGCCACAAAGAAGGAAGGAAGACGTAGTAGATTTTGAATAATAACATAAAAAGAAACCACAAAGGACATACATTTCTTTGGCTTTTAACCAAATTTAACTTCAACTTTCAGTAAACTTTTCTGTGAGGAGTGGCCTGGACACTCAATCTACCAGACTATTACTAGAGCTCAAAGTGAGTTTTAATGTGAGTTTGAATTCACATTCAGCCTTCTGTCAGCTGAATGAGATGAGGCAAAGGAGAATATTGGTGCTACATCTTGTGAATTCATAATTCTAACCTTCATCTCTGACCATGGATAAGTCATTCAAGCTCTGTTGAATCATCTTAGTTAAATGAAAGAAATGGTTATTATTTTTAATTACATTATTTTACAGGTTTATATTTAATCATACTTTTGGCAGTACAATTTTCCAGTTTTACACACTTTTATTTATTGAAATAGCACTTAAAACAAGCGTTGTTGTAATTAAATAGACCATGACCTTGAACTGATAGGTCTATAATTTGGAAATTACACTTCCTAATATAATTATTAAATAAATTTTACATATATCAAAACTCCATCTTAAATACAGTCAGCTATTATCCAGGAGTTGTATATCCAAGTTGCACATGAGATCTATAACTCTCCCTACTGGCTATATTATTTTGGCCCTTTAGCTGTTTAATTATTCATAAATCCGTCACTTTGACGATGCTTCTTATGTTTGCAATTGTTATGACAAAGTTGTGTGCATAAGTAGAGCAAATTAATAGCAAATATTTTATGCATGAGTATTTCCATTATTGTTGGCTACACGTGTTGAAAATTTCTAAACTAAACTAATAAATGAAAATTAATTTTATTTGGGTTTAAGCATTCTTCAGCTATAAAAATCTACTTATGTTTTGAATTAGAAAATTGCATTTATTTTTCATGTACTTGTAAACTTTTTATCATAATTAATACAAAGTGTGACAATATCAAAATTGTAATAGAGTTCTGGTACTACTTAGGATATGGGAAGCATTGTTTAAAAGATGATTAGAAATTAAAATGTAGGGTTTTAAAGTCTTTTTCATAACATCACTGACCTTTATAAATTACTATATTCTATGAGGAGAAAAGGTTTTTATGTCCTATACATCCTGTATCTGCAACTCACAACATAGAGAAGGCTTTTAACATTAGTGAATTACAATACAGCTTTTTGCTTATCCAAGTAAAGGAGACTGTCAGTCACTCTTCTATCCCCATGGTAGGATCAGGGTTAGGATTAGGGATAAGAATAGGTTTAGACTGAAAAATCTGTGTATCTCTGAAAAAGATTATTATAGACTATATATGAGGAAATAATTGCTTTTTAATTCTTTGGTGTTAAATATTTAGTCAACTGAAAGATTTGAGTAAAAACATAATACAAATGATAAAAATGGCTACTTCAAAAACACTTCATTGGGAAAAAATACAACTGATGGCAGTATCTTGGGAGAAAAAGTGATGGTTTAGATATGATAATTCCAGTCCTCAGCAACATGGAGCACAGGAGAGAAGGCACCTGCTGTCTGATCTGGGATGTGGATCAGTGTTTATGGCTGCCAAGAGATCCAACTATATAAGCACTCCCTGTGGTTGGAGGAGAGTAGTAAAACTAGCCAACATCTGGGTTTTTAATTAGCTGAGTAGAAAGTTTCTTTCTCAGGAATCAGGTGAAGGGGCCTCCATTTTCTTAGATTCTTCAACATCAGTAGGTAGACTGTGGGTTGTGTTAGGGGTTATACTATAATCACTGGGAAGAATGTGGCATGTCCTAGTAGGGATCAAGTTCTATGGATTGACAAATACAGCAAATGAAAATAGTGCAGGGGAGCTACGACACTGGGTGCTTGTTGACATTAAAGGAGACCTGGAGGATTGTATGGAAACAGTTAACATAAGTCTCCCAGTCATTAGACCTTAAAATATTTTTGAATGTTTAAAGAGAGCATAAGCCAGCACAAATGGGAGAAGATGCCAAGGTCAATTCAGTTAGAAAATAGAATCTTTGCCCTTGGTCTTTCTTACTTCCAGCTGTGCATAGAAAATTCAAGAGCCACAGGTTTTAACTGAAGCCAAAGTCATTTCAAAGTGTCTCCTTAATTATGACAGAGATGTTAGGAAACTTCTCCTCCCCACTTTTTTTTTTCCTTCCAGTTATCCTGAGATAGCGTACATGTCTTATCCACTGGCTTTAAAGGAGAAACAAAACAAAAGAAAAACTAAGCAAACCACATCTTGACAGCATCCTCAATAACATAATATCTTTGACAGACAAACCAAAAAATAATTTCCTAGGATGCTAGAGCTCTGGACCTTAATTCTGAAAGAGCTTAGCAGTGATTTTTATTTGTTTATTTCCTAATGGAAGTGTTAGTTTTCCTACTGATTTTCAACCTCTCCTGATAGTATTCTCAAATGTCTGTGTAGTCTGCCTTATAATCTATAGGTTCATGCTGATAGAGTCATCTACACCTATCAATGAGAAAGGATTTATTAAACACAGGCTAGGTACCTGGTATTCTAGGGAATAAGGAAGAAGTGAAGGACACTCTTCTTCCTCTAAAAGGATGAACCAATATTTTGTCATAATCAATAACAAGACTGTGTGAGTATAAATAGAAAGTATATTATCTGGTAGAGGATATGATTCCTCTAGATGCTTGAAGAGAGTGTGGAAATGGTAATGGTAAATTTGGCATATTGGGTCTTTGGGCATAGGACATTTTGCTATTCTATGTTTTTTCTTGCTTTTAATTTATCAAACTTTCTAGAATGTATCTTACTCTGTTTATTTTTTCAACTACCTTTTGGGTAACACTGATTTTTACTCTCTCCTTGGTCTAATTTTTAGATTGTAACTTTACATATGTTGGTACTACTGGTTTGGGGACCAATGTGATGTTAGCACACGTGATAGAATGAATAGATATATTTGCTGACCCTAGCATGATTGCTTATTTTTCTATTCTTTAGTGTCTTGGGGGAAATTACAAGATATAAATATCTTCAATTCTAATCCCTGGAAGCTTAAAAGTATAAATTAGAGCTTCAACCAAATAGACTCATTTCAGTTTTAGGATATGTTTGGTTATGTGCATTGGGGACATGGTGTGAGGTGGCATCCTGTATACAGTAACACCATGAGTAGGATAAAACCTTTAGTTACTACTATCTCTTAAGCATTCCCTCTCAAGGTTATAGTTTACTTTCAAACCTAGTCGGGTCATTATTTCCCCATTTTTCCAAATAGGATGATCATACCCTCCACTTTGCCTGCTGCTAATGGCTACTCTTATTCTGCTGTGTATTCTAGCTTCAAAATGGAAAAATCCCCCATTTCCAATAATTTATTCAGATTTTCCAGATCACTCTGTTATGAAAATATAAAAGTAAACCCGCAAGCAAGAAAGTACAAAAGGGCAGTAGCAAGCAAGAATACAGGGTACTTTTGCAATCTAGAGTCAAGCCACGGCTTGACACATCTGTCACAAATATCCAGCCACCGATATATACAAAATTCTATCACTATGTTGACCAGAGCATATTCTATAGCTCTGTAGCTGTGGGTGGGTCTGCTTCTCTGCAACTTGCTAGTCACCTAATAATAGTGGATCTAATTGGTTGATCTCTCTCTCGTCATTTTTGGTATCTATTCCTCACAAAACAATAGATCTTCCTAAACAGTTTCAAGGAAAAGGATTGCATACTTGAAAAATAAATAAGTAAATAAATAAATAAATAACAATATAATCAATAGGGTTAGAACCCTCTTGGTGGGGAGGGAATTTTGGGACAAAGGAGAAAGAGAAAAAGAAGCAACAAGATCTGTAACAAGGAAACTGAGTCACAATTTGCATGTACTCCACTACTTGTTTGTTTATTTTTAGTAGGGAGTGGTTATGCAAGAGAAAAAGAAAAGAGTTTTAAGGTCCTGCTTACACTTCATTTTAAAATTCCACAGGATCTCCATTCTTGGGTTTTACAAGATAGTCCTCAAAGTGTTTTTGTAACTAGATACCAAGGGTTCTAGTAAATATACTTCTCTTTCCTGATCTGATAATTTTCCTTTGATATTTGTTAATTGGCTAATCAGAGAAAAAGGAACTAATTAATGGTAGACTCTTTCAACATTTCTGCTCCTTCTACAGAATGTCATTGACTTTTTTAGATTTGACACTTATTGTAGAGAATTAACTTTCAGGAACTTTACCTGGAGACTCACAATACAATTTTATCATGCCTACAATAATAGTAGTAGGCTAAACTAGATATACAGAGAAAGATAGAGCATAATTTGGGGCAACTATTTAAATTTTCCATTCTGTAAAATGAAGGAGACTGGTGTTAGTGTTCTCAACTTTTCTCTCCTATTTCCAATTATTTTCACATATGCATGTATACATACACTCTCTCTCTCTGTCTCTCTTACCAGTTTAACAGCCAATTTGTAACCTGAAAACATTTTAAAATTCATTGAAATAATGCACTGTATTCCTCTCACGATACTAATATACATGGGTTACTATAAAATATTTAATATGTGTCAGAGACACAGAAACACTGTATTAGTATGGTGGGTGAAAAAGGCATTGCAATTAGAATAAAGTAGTTCAGGGTTTCTTGGTAACTGGAGAAGTTACATGACCTCTCTGTACTTCAGATTCTTCACTCCTAGGGCTATTGTGAGAATTAAATAAAATTAACTGACTAGATGATGTATATGTGTGTGCATCAATTTTCAGAGACTTATACTTTATTAAGTAGATACCTTCTGTTTCTTCAGCCTTGATAGCATGATCTTTTTGGTTGGATCTGGTTAAATATGGGTATAAATGCATTTGAGAAAATAAATATATTTGTGTATATATATAATTATATATAGCTATAAATCATACATATTTTAATTATATAATGATATATAAATATATATGTATATATAATATATTATATAAATATATTATGATATATGAAAATAATATATAATTTAAGTATATATCTTGTCAATATATTTGAATATATAATTACACACACAAATATTTTGTTAACTTTATACATCTAGGACCAGTGGAGAGCAAATTGGTAGGTCTGAGTTCAGGAATGTTACAATTTATAAGTCCTTCAAAGGCAGTAACACTATTCTTTAGATGTTAGAATTTTCCATACTTCCATATACAGAATATTGCATAATTGGTATTTATTATACGTTTAATGAAAAATTGTTACCACAGAATAAAAGTACTCTCCTGACCTCCTATTCCTAATTATTTGCTTAACCTACACATTTTCACAATTCTGTAGAGCTATGGGTTGATGACAAAGTTTTAAGTATTCTTGGTCTGGTATTCCAGGCTAGGCAATTGCTTTTTGAAAATTAATTGTGCCCTGGTCTCTGGAATAACTGGATACACCTCCTTATGTACCATCGTCTGTTTAGCATAAGTGCAACATTTCATAGAGCAATCCTTAGAGCTTTACAATTTGTCTGTAGTTGACACTTGGAAGATATTTTTCTCTAACAGTTTCCCCACTGGATTAGAAGGACCAGGCTGATCCTTAATAAACCAGATGCCAAGGACTTTATTATCATTGCCCTGGGTGTACTTGAAACTATCTCAACAATTTGATAATTTCTACAGTGCTTGTGACAACCCCAGCTGCAAGTCAACCTGAGGTTTTGTTTTCTTGATGCTGTAGCTGTGCTACAGGCATTCCCTTCAGCAGAAGTTCATTCATGTGTTTACCCAGAGTGAAAGAAATATTAATACTCAATAATATTGAGTATCTGCTATGCTCTGGCTATGGTTCGAGGCACAGGAAATACAGATCCCACTTTGCCACTGTGGAGCTTACGTCCTAGTGGAGGGGCTATGATAATTTCAGCCACAGGAACTATGACGCAGAATCTAAAAAGTATGTTCAGATTAATCAGAGAACATATGTCATAATGATCCTCCTACTATAAGGGATTAAGAAAGATATTTATGAGAAAATTTGAACTGATTTTGGAATGAATGACTAAGAATTTAACTCAGAGAAAAGGAAAAGAGCATTCCAGGCAAAGGAGAAAACATGTAGTAACAGAGTAGCTGAAGGGAGCAGTGAGCATTTGCTAAACTGAACTAAGTCTTATACAGCTGAAGCCAGAAAATAAAAAGAATAGGGAGAGATGAAACTGAAGACATTTTGAAAGATTGAGCTCATTAAGTATCTTAAAGATCATGCTAAAGTTTTGGACAACATTTTAAGGGTCATAGGAAGCCAATAAAGGATTTTACATGCATGAATGTGTGGGTGGGAGGTATATGGCATGGTTAGCCTTTTAGTTGGAAAAGATCATGCCAGCTACACTGTGAAAGGGAGACCCAATTGCAAGAGACAAAGAGAACAGCTAGTGGACTACTCCTGAAGGCCAGCTTCGAGTCGATTGAAAAGGATAAGATTTGTAATAAAGGTATGGGTGAAGTAGAGACATTGAAAAGACTTTAATGAAATAATACCTGCAAATGTTATTAATCAACAATATTGGGGAGACGTAGACAAAAAGACAATGTCTAAGATGATTTCCAGATTTCTGGCTTGTGTACTTGATTTTCTGGCCATGTCAGTTTGTTGATATAGAAAATACTGTAAGAGTTATATGAGCTAAGATCATAATTCTGTTTCAGAAATAATACGTTTCAGGTTCATATGCAATATACAATTGTCAAGTTCGGTATAGAGTTTAGTTATATATGGTTTGAAACTGAGATAGGCCTAGGCTATAAACATGAGTGTAGAGTAATAGATAATCATTGAATCCATGAATGTCATTGATATTGTCTAGAGAAAAAATACAGTAACGGGGTAACAGGTTCCAGATCAAATCTTAAAGAACTTCAAATGTATTTACTAGGTTGAGAAGGATAAATGAGCAGAGTACACTGTTTAGAATGGCCAGGGACATCAGGAAAGTGGTATCATAGAAAACAAGACAGAGTGTTTCTAGAAGGGCAATGTCAAAAGTCTTAACTGCCACAAAAAGTTCAAGTAAATAAAGATTATTAAATGTCTATTGGCTTTAGTGACAAAGAAACCATTTTTTACCTCAGCAAGAACAATTTCATTGGAGTAATAAGAACAAAAGACAGATTAGGGTAGGTTGAGAAGTTCCTGAGAAGTTAAGAGAATAACGCTGTGATGTAAGACAGCTTGTGAAAGAAGTTTGTTGGTGAAGAGAATCAGAGAGGTAGAGCATTAGTTAGGAGTTGAGGCCAAATTACCATTTTCATGTATAGCAGGGTAGCAGCCGGAAGCAACTTGGCTGGGGGGGGGGAAACCAGAGACTGAAGTTATTTTTATGAGAGCAGAGAAAACAAGGTAGTTATTCTGCTTTTCATGAAGTCCAGTAAAATAATATCATATATAAACAGAAAAAAAGATGTAGGCAAGATATTAGAAGATGCCCTTGAATATAAACACTGATATTCTGGAGGGATTTAGTCTGTTTTCCTATTCATTTCTAAAGAAAGCAATCCTCTTGGTTTTGTTTGGATGTGGTCTCACCCAGAGGAAAGGAAGCGGAATAGATAATTATCCTCATAGGTTTCCTGCATTCTTTGATTTTAAATACCAAGATGACAGTATATTAGTTTCTGATAGAAAAAAGGGGACTTTTTTTTTTTTCTGAGATGAGCATATTATGACCTGAATTTATTGAGATTTTAGATAAATTCTGCTTCAGTACATTAAAGACAATTCAGTGACAATAACATGTTGGAAAATTTGAAACTCATTCTCACCAAAATATTACATATATGTATTTCTAGAAACAATGTTTTACAGGCAATGATTATTATTTCTGCCTTCAAAAATATTTATATTTATAGTGACACACATATTGGAAATGAAGGAATATTCTTTTAAAATGTGTGATTTCTCAATATCTCACATATGAAAACATTGAAATAAAATCATGCACTGTGTTATTTCAATGTTTGATCTCACCTAAGACTTTTAAAAATATATTCATGAAATACAATACAGGAAATGTTATGATAATCTTCACATATATGGAATTATTCACAGAACCCTAGGGCAATATAATTTAACTTTTCAATAGTGGTCCAACCTACATGCCTTGAGCAACCATATAACAAAGGTGCAGAACTTATACCAACAATGTACTTCTTTTTTTTTGCGGTACGTGGGCTTCTCACTGTTGTGGCCTCTCCTGTTGCGGAGCACAGGCTCCGGATGCGCAGACCCAGCGGCCATGGCTCACGGGCCCAGCCACTCCACGGCATATGGGATCTTCCTGGAACGGGACACGAACCCGTGTCCCCTGCATCGGCAGGCAGACTCGCAACCACTGCACCACCAGGGAAGCCCCTAACTATGTACTTCTTCATATTAAATTAAAGGCTCAGGCAAAAACCACAAGAAACAATTAAAATTTTTCTACCTTAAATATTATAATTATAGAATGAGACATGTGATATGTAGTGGCTGTTATAATTTTGTTAAAATGATAAATGTTTTACTCAAGAATTACTAAGGTAGCATGTTCTGGGGAATGAAGATTATTCTTATAATATGAAGACTTAAAATGATGTCACTAATTTCGATTTATTGTATAGCATGTTGAAGGTCAACTTAATGAGGAAATTATTGGAGCTTCCCGGGAGGACTAACTTAACCTGTGGCACTTTTGCCAATTTAGGATGAGTTTTCTGTTCTTAAATCTAAATAAGTATGTTTATATTTAGAGTTAAATGTGTGCTGTATCAATAGGTAATACATATTTTCCTGGTTTATTGTAAGGATAATTTACATAATTTATCATATAATTTTAGCTATCAACTTTAAAAAAAAAAGAAATGAAGTTTTATGAAAAGCATATAGCCAACAGACAAGTTATTCTTAGCATTGGGTAAGTACAGACATGATGTGTAAATGAGTTACCCTTAGGCACCTCTAAATTATGCAATAGTCCTTTTTTCTTAGGAAATTCAAGGATTTAATGACCTCGGCGACACAGTAACAGTACTATACATCCATTGCAATATATTTTATGAGAATTCAACATCATAAAATATCTTGATTTCTGGAGGAATAAAATTTCTGTAAAAAAATTAACTTTAACTATATCACAATTTTTTAGATGTCTTGTGAGATGTCTATTCATCTGACAAGGCTCAAGTACACTCAAGGAAAATAAATAAATTGGCTAGAAATCAATACAGTTTTTCAGAACTTAAAATACTTTGTATCAAAATATTTAAAAAATGAGTTAACTTATTTGTTACTCTTTTCTTTGCTATCTAAATAATTTCTTCTTTGCACAAATCCTTTGCCCATAAGTACAGCCACCCCCAAACTTTCAATGGACTGGCCTGCAGCTTGTCACAATTGGAGTTTCCTGAATTGCAATTCCTCTGATATTCCTCCCCAAACTCATTTTCTGGTAATTCAAGCTTGCCTCAGTTTACCTCTTTATTTAGGTTGGCATGAATGAATGGTAATAAGTATTGTTACATTCCTATAATCAATACATATTCTTTCTAAAAGTGTTTTCATAATAATACCTTACAAAATCTCTTCTGCTCTTAATAATTTCAGAATTTCTGGTATGTTGACCTAAAACAAATAGCCTGCCAGATATATCTCTAGCACAGTTAGGTTTATTTGGGACAAACAAGGAATTGCAACTTGGGGTCTGAAACCATGGCAAGCCATATGCAAGTTCCCACAAGACAAGGGAAGGAGGACACTTTAATGGAGAGGAAAAGGAAGTTGGGAGAGCTATTGTAAACAAAAAGTCTGTGGCTTTTCATTGGCTGAGTCCTTGGCAGGAAAAAAAAAACGTAAGTCTTTCTTCTTCCTTTTAGCCTCTGCTATCATCTCAAGGCCTGAGAGCTCCCCTTCTGGTCTCCCAACTCTATTTAATTGAAGTTTTTGTTTATTAATTTTCTTTTACACCTACCATAATATTAAGTTTATAAATTTGAATTTGTTAGTCTATCTAGGAGACTCATAGAAACTCTCCTATTCGTTTGCCAGCCCCAATTTAATTTCTTTTGACAAATGTAAAAAGCTGCTTCATTAATGTGCCTGTTTATTGTTCTACATCAATTGAATTAGTATACTATGCTCTCATGGTGTTAAAATTTTAAAAATCACGTGTAACTTGAAGTTAAGTGCCAAGTTTCAGGGCTTGACTATTCATCTTTTGATTCATTTCTTAAAATGTATTTGTGATATTGTGATTTATTATATGAAGATGAATATATTTGGTCTTCATTCCCATTTCTGGCACAGAGTTTCTAAAACTCTTGGAAGTTCCTAAGCAATAAGAGTGATGTAGCTGTCTTTTGTTAATGAGGTAACATTTTCCACCCCCCAAGGTGGAAGATGCTTAGAGGTCTTTATCCCACAAAGAAATAGATACTGCAGTCTTCAGCTGACCTTACTTTCTCCCCTGGCTGCCAGGCTCATAATCAGGTTAAGGAACATATAATCCATTTAGGGAAGTGTTGGGCCTGCTGAGGGAGGGAAAGGAGTATAATCCCAAAGGAATGAAATCTACGCAACATGTACTGGTAGAGACCTGGGACTATCCACATGACTGTATTGATACTGAAAGTGCTCAAATAAGGAGACCAGAAAATAAGACCCATCTAGGGAGAGTTTATTGACTTGTGAAAACATTTTTTGGGATAAAGGGATTGGAATCCTTGGCTTAGACCCAAGAGGATGGGTCTTGAATTTGTGTAAATATAAGCTCAAAGTTAGAGGATGACTCCTAGAAACCTTGAAACAGGGATGGCTCACACTGAGCAAGGTGGAAATACCTGAGTGAGAAAGAAGAAGGGGCTAAGAGCTCGTGGAAATGGGTAAACTGGCATAGATATATTATGAAAGACATAAAATCCCACCAGAGAACTACATTCCATGGGAAATGGAAGAACATACGACTTGGTAAGACCATCAGAAATGTGCTAGTGAAAAGACACCAGCATCGATAAGAAGTTCAGTGACGCCTTTCCTCTGAACAGAACTGAACTCACTGATAATGGATATTTTAGAGGCTCTGAAAGAGTAGAGGTCAGGTATCAGCACTTAGACAGTGGAAGCCAGGTATGTCAGATAATTATTCTAATGCCTGAGAATTCAGACTGGCAGCCAAGTGGACCTGACACATAGAAAGTTATGGTGATGGTTAAGCATGGTGTTCCTAGGCATAAAATAGGTGAGCAGTAAACAAGGCATTGCTTAACGTTGTTATTTAAAAGAGAGCAGTATTGGATGGTCAGGAAGCTGAGGGCAGTTGCACTATTAAAAAGTTCAAAATCTTTTGCCTAGTTTCTGAAACTGATCCAGTTTTCTGACACTAAACCCACTGATGAAATAAGTGGTTGGTTCTCCACTGAGAAGGACGGGATAAGGTCAGGGCAAGTATACACTGTAAAGGATTTCCTTAGTCCTTCCCCGAAGACATCCATGGCATTACCTTAAGTAAATCTAAAATGAGGAAAGAATTCCCACATAATTTACTGTTGAACACGAGCTCTGGGTAGACATTGACACCTGGGAACTTGAAGCATCATCACGGCTCCTCATTTAGAGGGTATATAGAGTCCAGAAATAAGTGGACTCCTGGCTTAAGTCTGGTTTTCAGTGTGTCTATAGATTTGCCTGGTGATCACTTCACTGGTCCCTGAGTATGTAATGGGATGGACACACTTGGTAGCTGGAGTAACTCCCACATTGTATCATCATGGGGAAAAGCAAGTGGAAATCTCTAAAACTAGTCACAGGGCAAGGGAATAAATAAAAACAATACTATATTGGAAGGGGGGGAATGGCAGAGAATAATTCCAATCTCAAAAATAATTCAAGGATAATGGCCTCTATCATATTTTCCTTTAATACCCCTTTTGATGCCCTACAGACATCAAGTGTATCCTAGAGAATGACTGTGGGTTACTGCAAGCTCAGACTTCTAGGAGTCTTGATCACAGCTGCTGTAACAAGTGTGATACCCTAGCTAGAACAGGTTAATAAGGCCTCAGGTATATGATGTGTGACCATTGAATATATAAATGTATTCTTTTATATTCCAATCAGGAAAGAGAACCATAAAAATTCACATTCACAGCAACATACATTTTTATTTTTCCCCAGAGCTATGGTAACCCTCCCATCCTCTGCCATGATATAATCCAAATAGATCTTGACCATATGGATATCTGAACAATCTGGGGTATCCAACTAAAAATCTATAGATCCATTACACCAATGGCATCATGTCAATCAGGCAGGAGCAAGAGGTAGCCAGTATCCTGGAGGTCTAGATAAGACATATCTAGTCCTAAGGGTGGGAAACAAATCTGATAAAGATTTAGGCTCTGCCACTTCAGTGAAGTGTTAAGAGTCCAGGTATCCAAGGCATGCCAGAACAGCTTCTCCAAAGTAAAGGACCAATTGATGCAACTTGTATTCTCTACACAAATGTAGAGAAGATGTAGATGTCTTTGGGTTCTGAAGATAATATATTGCATAACTTGGAATACTGTTCTGGTCTTTATACTGGATGACACGGAAGGCTGATAGTTTTGAGCTGGGCCTGAAGCAATAAAGAGGAGATCCAGGCTGTATAACATGCAGTTCTGCTATTTGAGCCATACAATCTGCAGACCCTATATCATGTGGGTCAGTGATGAAAAAAAGATGTAGTGTACAAATGAGAGTAGGTGTAACTAGGAGAAATACAACATGGGATCTTGAGTTATGGGAGCAAGGACATTCTATCTGCAGCATAGAAATATGCACCTTTTAAAGATGGTTTCTGGGGTTTAACTGAGCTCTTATAGAGACAAAACGCTTGACCAAAGGGTACCAAGTGACCATGCATCTGGAACTGCCATAATGGGCTGGGTTATTTTGGACTCATAAGTCATAAAGTGAAGTGGGCACAGTGCTCATCCATCGTAAGTTGGAAATGATATATCTGGGATCAAGCACAAGGTCTCAGTCAGAAGGCACAACAAGCTGCCTGTGCAGTTACCCCAGATTCCTGGGTAACCACCATTGTTGTATCAGCATCCCTCCCTCAGCTCACACACATTGATCTCTGAAGGGTTCTGTATAATTGACATAAAATGAAGAAAAAAAGTGTAACTTGGTTTATGGACGGGTAAGCTCAGTAGGAGGAAGCAGTCCAAAAAATGGATGGCAGCTGCAGTGCAGCGCCACTCAGAAATGGCCTTAAAAAAACATCATGAGAGGGCTTCCCTGGTGGCGCAGTGGTTGAGGGTCCGCCTGCAGATGCAGGGCACACGGGTTCGTGCCCTGGTCCGGGAAGATCCCACATGCCGTGGAACGGCTGGGCCCGTGAGCCATGGCCACTGAGCCTGCGCGTCCGGAGCCTGTGCTCTGCAACGGGAGAGGCCACAGCAGTGAGAGGCCTGTGTACCGCAAAAAAAAAAAAATCATGAGAAAAAAATCTTCAAGAACTTCAAGTGGTCCATCACTTGAAGGAGAAGTGGCCTGAGTTTAAGATAAACTTTATAGAAAGCGGAAAATTGCCTGGCTGGCTGGCTAGGGCGTCTGGCAGGAAATATATTGGAAGATCAGGGACAAAGAGCTCTGTGGTAGGGCACATACATGGACATAAGAGTGGGTATAAAGTGAGGATCTTTGTGTCACAGGCTGATCCCCACCAGGGAACATCCACCAGAGAAGAAGCACTAAGGAGCCAAGTAGACAAAATGACTGGGTTGGTATCAACCAATATTTGCTAGAATTCACCCCAATGCTGGGATGGTGGGCACATTAATTCAGGGGCCACGGCAGAAGAGATGAGTCAATGCAAAGGCTCAACAGCATAGATTTCCACTTGGGGCCATCTTGCCACTGCTGCCACTGAGGCCAACCTGCCAATGACATGTTAGATTTATGACACTATTCCTCAAAGAAACAGACTGTGACCACTTGGTGACAAGGTGACTACACTTGCCCCTTTTGTCTTGAAAGAACCATTGGTTCCCCAAGAATAAACACTTAATCCATGCATGTGTTTGTCCTTTCTCTCCATAGAACCACTGTCTAGAGACTTACGGAAATCCTGATCCACAGGCATGGCATTCCACACACAACAGCATTCAATCAGGGGAACAACCTCACAGTAAAAGGGATGTGGGATTGGACCCATCACCATGACATCCACTGGTTTTACATTCTGCATTACCCGGAAACTATGGGCATGATAATGGCTTGCCAAAAGTGAAGTGATAGCCTAAAGGCAATTGCCTGTAAGGGTAAGGTGCCACTCACCAAGATGCAGTACAAGCATTAAACTGGAGATCACTAAATGGCACTGTAACTCGCCATAGAAACAATAGTTAGATTCAGGAACCAAGGTGTAGAAGCAGAAGTTGCCCTACCTTCCACTACGCCCCATGACTTACAAGCGACTTTATGGTTCCCGTCCCTTCAAACTTTGGATGCTGTTGAGTTAGAGGTGGTGAATCTGGTCCCAAACACGGATGCAGTCTTGCCTGGAGCACAAAAAGAGTCTCAAAGTGCTATAAGCTAGAATACCACCTAGACCTTTTAGGGATCAGTGGGTAAGAAGATGAGTCACTTCTTTTCAGGGATAATTGAACCTGATTATCAGAAGGCGATGAGGCTGCTATTTCACAACAGGGACAGGGAGAACTATGTATGGAGCTTGGCTGACTCACTTGGGTGACTCATGATATTCCCTCGTCTAATTGTAACTGTAAACAGAAAAGTGCATCATTTCCAGCCTGGAATGGGCATGACTACTAGGGCTTCAGACAATTCAGGAATGAGTACTTGGTTCACCCCACCAGATAAACCACTATGACCAGCAAAAAGAGTATATCTGAGGGTGGAGAGAATTTAGAATGGACAGTAAAAGAGGGAGAAATGAGTACGGATTATAGCCCCGAGACTACCGGAGCCTCTGGTTCTTCCCTCTTTTTCCCACTTCTGAGTTTCACCTCAGGAAGAGATTCACACGGGAACCATGGAGGGTATTCATCCCAAACCTACACAGAGAAGTGGATCAGTGAAGTACAATGGGTAGACCATGTCAGACATGGTGATGTTCTGCTCAGGTATCCCTTTAAGAAAAGACTCAGTGCCCAGCAGTGAGGAGTGTGTCCAGCTGTTAGCTCCTTCAAGATCCACCCTGGTTTTCGAGTTGAGGTCATGCTCTTCTGTGGGTGACCCCAGTCAAAGACTGAATACAGTAGTGTTAGGTGAGAGTCTGCCCATCTCAGGGGAAGGCCTGGACAGTGGCTGAACCAGGCGTTAGTGCAGGTCTTAACCATTTCTGCCAAGGAAAAACTCTTCTAAGGGGGCCAACTTTTCCCCAACTTTCAACTTTTTTCTCCATTTGACTAGCAGAGACTGTATCATGATCTGAGGTCTTCTCTTATCCCATTCTTCTTCCTCCCCTTTTCCTTCACAGGTGTTACTTCTTCATAAAACTTTTTCACTCCCAACTTTCTCTCAGTGAGACAAATATACCTGTGACAAAATGACCCAAACAACCTATACAGTATTCATGATTTTATCCCTATTGCCTAAGAGAGTGCCTACAAGATAGTTACTATGCAAAAAATCTCAGTTGAATGTGCAATGCTTTGTTCTATATATGATTTCCGAGAGAAGGGAGTGAAATTACTCATAATCCAATTTTCTTTGTTCCTTATGATACACTCTTGAGACCAGAAGTAATATGTCATTGGAGAAGGGCAGCTGAAGCTAAAGGACTAGTATTTTTTTTTCCTTTAAATTCAAGTAGTCTTTATTGGATATTCCACAAAAATAGTTATGATAAAGTATTTGGTAAAGCTTATCAAATAAGCTATTAAAAAGTTATGTAACTTCCACTTCATTATTGTTGCATGTATTTTTTCTAAAACACTTATTCTGTGAACTTCTGCAGTTAAGCTGAGATTCATACACAGGTGGTGTTTTTGGCCAATTGTAGAAGTGACATCTAGAGTGATATTTATAAACTTAGTCTAAGTAATTGTGACACACGATCATGGATACTGACAAGTATAAAATTTGTTGGGCAAGCTGCAGGCTGGAAATTCAGATAAGACTTGATGTTGCAATCTTGAGAATTCCTTCTTCTAAAAACCTCACTTTTTGCTCTAAAGGTCTTCAATTGATTGGATGAGATTAATTTATGGAAGTTAATCTGCTTTAGTCAAAGTCTACTGATTTAAATGTTAATTACATCAAAAGTGTCTCAGAGCAACATCCAGACTGTGTTTGACAAAATAACTGTGCACCACAGATTAGACAAGTTGACACATAAAATTAACCATCACAGTGGTATTTTGTCTGGAGGCCCAAATTTAAATGCATTTCTTGTTTCTGACAAAAAGCAGAAATCTTGGAGTTTTGTTATCCTTCTCTTACCATCAGAAATAAGCTTTCTTAGCTAGCTAGGAAGCTACAAAATCAGGGTTTGTGAATATTTGAGTTTCAATTGAAGTGAGTAGAATGAAGGGCCACCTTGGGGACTGGGTGTCCCCAAGGACAATTCCCAGCTCCCAGGTCTCCATTTATGAGACAAGAAGTCAAGTAATATCTGTGGGTTAGGAAAACTGCTAATATGTTCTCCTTTTTAATGTTTTTGAACAATAGTCCAGCTCAGAATATCTGATGGAAGTGATTTGCGGGCTCAATGCCCACAATATATGAAATCCTCTGTTAATGGGAAGTAAGAGATCATTATCGGTTCTTTTTCTTTGTTCTTCTTCATTGGACCACATGCATTTCAAATTTACTGTTAAAATATTTACATGTTAGAGAAATATGACACTTGGCTGTGTTTTAAACATATTCAGTACATAGTCTCTGATTCAAGAAGAAAGAAATTTGGTGCTTAGAGAATGGGGAGGCCAAAAATAAAAGTCTAAATTTTATCCTTGAATTTACTGTCAGGCTTAATTTTATTTAAAAATAAAGTTGAAGAACAATTCTTCCCCAACGTGAAATTAAGATGCTTAAAAATGCAGTTAATATTTTGCAAGCAGTGATTTGAGGGCAATTTTCTAATACTACACTGAAATGGAAAGTAAGGTAATAGAAATGGAGAATCTACCAGAAACTGCATTTGCTTTAGGGCCAGAATCTCTGAGGATGAGATGAATTCTCATAAAGTTCTATTGCCCTTTAAATCTACTCTCTAGCAAGGTAGACTAAACAGAAAACAACTCGACTTCACCTTGTCAAAAGATTTAATCTCTCTAACTCAAATAAATGTTCCATTTAATTCAATCATGTTTTTGAACTAAAAGTTTGTTGTAACTGTATACTGTGATTCCCTATCCATCCCCATTTAAAACAAAATAAAATAAAACTGTTCACAATAGTCTTTATTTGATTTTATAGGACATTATCTCTTGGCTTTCATGTCAGATCTTTAATGCAATATACAGTGCAGAATAAATCATGAGTGTAAAAACCAAGGGAAATAACATTTAAGCATGAAGGGAAATAGTCAACATTTCAAAGAATATATCATATATGAAATCATCAGGGTACCTCAGGGCACTATGTCAATTTAACTAAGTTGTTCTAGAAATGCATTTGCATTATAGTTAGAATTACCAAAGTAATATTTGACATAGTTCCAGATGTGAGAGAATAATAAAGGATTACCCTTATTGCATAGCTTCAAAACAAACAAGGACATGGTGATTTTTTGTATTGAAAGGTTTTGTGTAAAATTTGAGTCATAATTTATTGTTTATTTTACTGATGGCTTTAAACTCAAAAATTTGGTTATTTAATGGATATTTACTTTGTTGATCCCTTTGTTTAACAAAGTCTTATTTCTGGTGTTTGTGCATTTGCAATGGGATATTTAAAGGATTAGCAACTGTACTTGTTATTTCTGTAATTGAAGATTTTCACATATTGCTTTTCAGCATAAAATGTTTGTGTGTATGGACCAGTTTTATAATACCACTTTGGTTATATCTACTTCACTTTCTGTTTGGAGAACATAATGTGTGAGAATCCAATTTACACATAGATATTGACACTCAACTTCAGTAGATGTCCTGGTAGTTTGAAGAATATACCAACAGATTGTACTTGAGCCTTCATTATATAGAATGAAAACCTAGCTGAGAAACAAAGGCTTTCAACTGACCAATAGAGTACAGGGTCCAGAAATAGGCCCACATATATAAAATTAACTGCTAACTGACAAGATGATATTACAGTTTAGTGGGGAAAGAGTGGTAATTAGAATAATTGATACAGGTTTATTATAACTGGATTTCCATATGAAAAATAATGCACATTGGCTCCGATTTCACATATGAGAAACAATTCCAGTTTGTAGCTCTAAATGTAAAAGACACTCTCTTTTGAGAAAATATAGTTATTTACCTGCATATTTACCAGCATTTACCAGAACACAGCTATTCCGTTCTCTCACCCTACTCGTTAGTTACCCTCACAGCTCCCTGTTCCTTCTTCCTCAGTGAATAGGTACCATCAGAGGACTGATATTCTCCTTGAAATCAGCACACCCACCTATATTTATGCACATATTCTTTGTTTTGCCATTTATTAAAATAGAAGCTCTATCTCTGTCCTATCAAAGAACAAAACCAAAATCAGTTTTCTCCTGTGTTTCCTCCTTCCAGGTATTCTTGGCAAAAAATACCTTAGATATCTCTAAATATGTAAAATTTGAATACTCCAGGGCTGGATCTCCTCTCTCTTTTCTATGCCCTCTCCCTAAGTGACACGACGGCCCCATGGTTAATGATTTCTATGTTTCTATCAACTGCTTAGAACCATCCATGAGCTCCAGACTTGTATAACTAGATGACTACTTACTATTTCTACGTGTCAACACGTCTACAACTGAAATGCTGCCTTTCCTCCACAAACCTGTTTTAGTCCTGTGTTCCACACATCAGTAAATCATGCTGTTAGCCACTTGTTTCCTCAAGCCAAACACGTGGGTCATCTTCTGTATCGTTCTTTTCATCAGAAATACACCTCCAACTCTCCTATTCTCCCTGGGTTCAATGTCAGCTCCCTGATACCATCTCTGATCTCAGCTACTCTGCTGTTGTGGCTACTACTACTGCTATTACTACCACCACTACGTAGCTTCCTAAATCCCCTTTCTCAATGGGCTCCATTGCCCCACTTTTGCTCTTGCCCTTGTGTTCTCTAAATAGTAAAGGTTGTGTCCATTTATTAGTTAAATAGACAAGTGTTCCTTTAGTGAATTTTTATCTTAGAATTCTAAAAAAATTCCAAAATCTAAAGTATACTGCAGGGTCTGTCTCCAGTCTAGTTCTCCAAATGCTTACTTGACTTTAGCTGTATTGGTCTCTTTTCTAATTAGTCAAATTCTCTAAATGTTACCAGATGAGATGTTGTACTTCCTCTGGAGGCTGTTTTCTTCCATTCTGTGTAACTGGCTCCTTCATTTTTTCAGCTCATTGCTTTTTTTTTTTTGGTTTTGTTTTGTTTTGTTTTTGCGTTACGCGGGCCTCTCACCGTTGTGGCCTCTCCCTTTGCGGAGCACAGGCTCCGGATGCGCAGGCTCAGCGGCCACGGCTCACAGGCCCAGCCACTCCACGGCATGTGGGATCTTCCCGGACCGGGGCACGAACCCGCGTCCCCTGCATCGGCAGGCGGACACTCAACCACTGCGCCACCAGGGAAGACCCTCAGCTCATTGTTTAATTGCTACTTCCTCAGTTCTTCCCTAAATATCTCATATGGCCAGATAGTCCCCCTTTATAGGATACATAATGTTCATTTTCTTTACTGTTCTTATCAAAAAGTTAAAAATGTTTATATTGTCATTCATTTATTTTCTGTTTTCTCAACCGAAATTTAAATCCCATGAACATGGAGACCTTGATTTTTTCTGCTTACCATTTAATCACTAGAATCTGGCTTAGTGAAATGCTTGATGTTCCTGTTATAGTTGATGTTCAGTAAATAGCTTGAATAATTGATTATATCCTTACCACATGATGTCAAATATTGATGGGTTAACACCTTGCTGCTCAAAATGTGGTCTCAGGGAACAGCAGTGGCATCACCTGGGAGCTTGTTAGGTATGTGGAATCTGCATTTTAACAAAACTCCAGTTGGTTTGTATGCATGTGAAAGTTTGAGAAGCACTAAATTAACACCAAGAGATTTTTCTTTTAAGCCGGTCCTGGCCAAGAGTCTACAATCTTTGTATCCAAGTAAGGTTGATCATAAAATGTCCTTGGAAATGAAGAATATTAAAAAGTATAGCTCTGAATGACCCCGAGGGAACTTAGCACAACTTCCAAATATTTTGTTTCGTTATTTCAAAGTAAGTGGAAATAATAGAAGAATATAAAAACATACTTCAAATTCTTCTTTTTCTCTTGGTATACATGATATGATTAGGTTAATGTTTTGACATGTTTCTCAGCTGCAGTGAGCCTTTCAACATAACCTGAACAGTTTTTTTATAATTTCTTCTTTTGCACACATTTTCTCAAATTAGGACGATGCTTTTATATCCAAGGTTCCCATAAAGTGCTTGACCAACTACACAGCCAACTCAAGTGCATGGGATTGATTTCCTGTTATTTATCTGATCACATATCAGAAATGTGTTTTGGAATGCCAGATCCCTGAGGTCAAAAGACCACACCTCATTCATCTCTGTACCCCAAGGCCTAGCAAAGTGATCAACACCATCATGACTCTCCAATGTTTCCTGAATGAAGGAATAAATACAAAGAATCCAGATCTTAAAGTAATAATTCACT
This sequence comes from Pseudorca crassidens, assembly GCF_039906515.1. Lineage (NCBI taxonomy): Eukaryota > Metazoa > Chordata > Mammalia > Artiodactyla > Delphinidae > Pseudorca > Pseudorca crassidens. The sequence continues at coordinate 116,387,306 of NC_090300.1, read as the reverse complement.
GTGATTGTTTCTCTAGGTTTTAGATGGCAGTTCAATCTCAGAGAAGAAAATCTACTTTCCCACTTGTATTGGTCAGGATAGGCTAAACATAGGATGCACTATTAACATCTGAAAGTCTTGATGGTTTAAAATGATTAAGGTTTATTTCTTGCTTGTGCCCCATGTTTACCCTGGTTGGCAGGAGTCCCTGCTCATTGTGGTCCGTAAATAACCCAGGCTGATGGCACACCAGTGTCCTGACGGTTGTCAGAGAAAGAGAACGAGGAATCACACATTAGCTTTAAAAACTTCTTTCTACAGTGACTAACAGCACTTCTCATATTTGATTGGCCAAAACCGATTACAAGGCCAAACTTGATTCCAAGATTAGAGAAGCCCAAGGGAAGGAAGGCATCCTAACATGTGCCTGAAAGAGCAAAGCTGAGAATATTTGGCCAAAGTACTAATGATTGTTACACCACCAAATTATTTTCAAAGGACATTAGGATCAGAATATAGTGATCTTTCACCATCTCTCACATTGGCAAAAAGAATGTGTGTGTGGGGGGGGTCGGGGAGGAGTAGGGTCAGTTTCTTGCATGAAATGCTGCTGATTCTTTTTTTTTTTTTTTTTTTTGCGGTACGCGGGCCTCTCACTGTTGTGGCCTCTCATGTTGCGGAGCACAGGCTCCGGACGCGCAGGCTCAGCGGCCATGGCTCACGGGCCCAGCCGCTCCGCGGCATGTGGGATCTTCCCGGACCGGGGCACGAACCCGTGTGCCCTGCATCTGCAGGCGGACTCTCAACCACTGCGCCACCAGGGAAGCCCAATGCTGCTAATTCTAACGTTGGATGTGTTTTAACCCCAGATGAAAAGTCTATTGCTAGTTTTATGACAGGTACAACACATACTTGAGTAACACAAGCATGAACTTAACAAATGACAAGTGTATCTTCTGGGCTATTTTGTGATGCTTTGAATGTTTGAGTTATAATTAAATATATATTTATATATAGCCATACCTGTACATATACACATACATACATGCATTTAACTACTCACTTCAAGCCCAAGCAAAAGAAGCATCTAGAAGAGCATCTTGCACATAATTGGTGGTAATTTGTAAGTTTTCACTTTCTCTTACTGATAAGATAGATCATATTCAGATTTCTTACTACTTAATGTCAAACTTTACTAGAATCTTAAACACAATATTACAGAAATTTTATTTGAAAGCTCTTTTTTCCTGTTATGTCCAAATTTATAACTATAAGATCACAGAATTAAATAGCCCTGTGGTCTTACTTCACAAGCATCTGGACAGTAAATATACAGAATTTATACCAAAAAAAAACCCCACATTTTTTTTCAAATGACATTTGTACCAAGAAGGAGATCTTGAATTCAAATTTTTGGCATCATATCCAATAAACAGTATATATTATGAGTAGTAATTATTAATTATATTGATAAAATTACTAAGCACATTTCTAAGCTTATTTTGTTTTGAAGTCAAACAATTATTCCTTTGAGTGGTTGCAGTTTTAGACAGCATAGGATCCTGCAGCCTGGAGGTATTTCTATTTAAGGTATACCTGTATATCTAAATGCCTTGTCAAAGTGAGTTATATTCTGGAAAAGAATTCTTGGGACCTACACAGGTCAAATCCCTCCTACACGCACCATTGCAATAAAAAGTTCACCATAACAAAAAGTTCATGGAAGTGCTGGCTGGCTGCCCATGTTAACAGAACAGATCTATTGAGAATGAATTCCCTACCACTGAGTAACTGTATCAAGAAGTTTACATCTCCTGGAGTCATAGTCATTTTTAATTCCCAAAAGTTTTATTCTCTATTGTGAGTTCTTTGCTTGTGATTTTGTTGAGAAATTGATCACTTTTTTCCTGTGAGAAGTACAGTCGAACTACCTAATTTTCAGCATTTAAAAAAATGTTTCCGTAGACAGCCAACAAGGACCTACTGTATAGCACAGGGAACTATATAGCACAGGGAACTATACTCAATATTTTGTAATAACCTATAAGGGAAAAGAATCTGAAAAAGAATATATATACATATATAACTGAATACACACACATATAACTGAATCACTTTTGTGTACACCTGAAACTAACACAACATTATAAATCAACTATACTTCAATAAAAAAAAAGTTTCCTATAATATTTCACATTCTGCAGATCTAGGAGATTCAGGGAAGGGGGATATATATCTTCTGTCGTCTGGGAGAGTGGAAAGAGTTCTTTCCATTGCTGAAATTTCATAAAATGTTTCCTTCTATATTTGTATCATTGAATTATAAATGACAGGTGAACACTGAGTGTCAAATATTTGTTTTTTCTGAGATCAAAAATGTTGACTCTGGGGAACCAGACCCTAATGGTAAGAAGATGGCTTCTTCATTAATGTGGGATGGGAGGATGCTATTTTGAGGTATTAATCATCCCCTGGGAATTATCCTCCTCCCTATGCCTGTTTGATCCCTATCCTTTCACACACATAGGCTTTTCGGGCTCATTGCTTTAAGTAAGTGTTGAGATGACATGAAAAGCAGAGTTTTAACTGTCTCAGGTTCCTTAAGAGACATAGAGAATATTCATTTTGGAGAAAATATTTGAGAGGGACAAGGCAAAATCTCTCTTCTCTTGACCACGATGTTTTCCCTAAACCTTTACTCAGTTCTTGCTTAGACCTACTTGCTAGAATTCTATGACTCACCCCCCACAAGTACACAAAATGTACCAAATATTAATATAAAGAGGGTATGCCTCAGGCACTTGGTGGGATGACGGTGATATGAAAATAAGGCCTTCCAACCCTTTCATTCCTAGTTGCTTGGGGAATAAAGATGGCAGGGTTGTGTAGAACCATCTAGAGATTCACAGTACATTGGGACAGAGCAAAACATATGGTCTTATTACATATGGTCTTAGTGATAGGCATCTGTGGAAAAGTCCGTGAGAGAGGGACTTGAAAATAATTGAGTGTGCTGATAAAATGAGTGCATTGATAAAACTGGATTGCCAGATCAGTGATACGGGGATGTGAGAACAGGAGAAGAAAGTTGGCAAATAGAAAGAAACTGACTGTTCATCAGACTTGGGAGAGGTGTGAAAGCCTACAAATCACAAAGAAGGCATAGATCTGATTCAGTGAGAATGAGGGAATCGGGAAAGTGAAAGGACAGGAGATGGTAATCTGAGAGGGACTTGTAGATCAAAGTCTTGGAAGTGAATCAATTTTACATGGTAAGAGATACAGCCAGGCTGGTGGGAGCTTAGGCATAGTGAATGCTGAGATCACTGGAACTGGGCAATTGGGAGGTCAGTGGAATAAAGGGGATATAAAAATTCTCGAGCTACTTTTCAAAGCAACATTTTTGATTGGCAGTGATCAAAGTAACAGATGTGGAAGGTAGGTTAAAGGTAGAAAAATTCATTCCACTAATGTGCAGAGTCTAGGTTGAGGAATTCTTGAATCAATCAGACCTGGGCTCTGTAACGGACTCTCCTAGCTGCCTAATATTTATTTCCCCATTTTTCCTTTCTAGGAGAGCTGTGACTTTGTTTTGTGTGACAGTGACCCCAGCCAACCCAAGCCTGTCTTACAGCCGAATGTGGCTGTCCGATTAACCTCTCGCCATTGAGATGATAATTGGAAGTAGCCAGGTGGGCATTCCCCCAAAGGTTTCTTTGTAGTGGTTTTGTTTATTTGTGTGTGTGTTTTTTAAAGAAAACTGACTTATTTTGCCCTTATTCTTTTAACTACTTGGAACAAGGACACTCTATCTGGATGCACGGAAGCCTACTTTTGAATATTCAGATGAAGGCCTTGGGTTAAGGATGTGTGAGCAAAGATCTAGAAAAAGCCTGGACTCGGACAGTTTAGAGAAGCCACTTTATTATCACCCCTGGACCCTCTTGCTATATGGTAAAATTAACCCTTATGTGATTAAGCCACAATAGACAATTATCTGTTATAGGCAGACAAACATGATCTCTCACTGGAAAAGGAACCAGTTGTAATTGTAGTGTTGAGGAAAACTTACGTCTTAAGGAAAAAAATCTGACTTCTCAGATGACTGAAAAGACCTAATAGTGAATTCGCTGATTAAAAAGAAGGACTGTGTTTGGCTGGTGTCCTGCTATTTCAAATCTGCCGCTCTCTCCTGCCAGGTGTTCAGGAATATTCATAATCAAAAAAATATTGGAATTCATTTATGATAATCCCTACTATGCTATTCAGTTTTATTAAAATGTTATTATTCTGTGAAATTGATCCTTAGGTTAATTAGGAGGGGGGAAAACTTTCCAGGTCAAAGTTTGAATAAATTAGAGGATGAAAAGTAGCATATGTTCTCAAAAATATGAAAATTACTTGCAAAGTCACAGTTAATTTAATTATATGGTCTTACTGCCTTGGAATAATAATACAGAATGAGAATTATAATAAAATTAGACAAAATATAGACCATTGGAAATTTTAAATAAGAAACCTGTGTGGTCGGTTATCTACTTTAAATACAACTGTTTTATAAAAAAAGATATTATTTTAATGATAATGATCTATTTACTTCATAAGACCACATTTCCATTTCTATTGTGCAGTCTAATGAAATACATTTATCTTCCATTATCTCTCATACTTTCAACTGAATATTTTCAAATACAGATTCTCAAATTAAGTGGATAAGAAACAATATGTAACTACAGGTACCACTAGAACATACTATATAAATGCAGTTGAGACAAGTAATTTTGATGCTATGTAACATTGATTTATGATTCCATATAACATATCTAGTCAGATCTGGTATTTTACTTGAGTATGACTATATAAACTGTGGAAATATATGTACATAATAATTTAAAATGTTTGCTTATAGGACATCTCTGGTCTGAGGGTTTAAAAACTGAGCTTGTTTTAATTTAATTTTACATAAGATAGCTTTGAAAGAGAAGATAAGTCTTCCTGACCTGAACAAAGTTCAGGCCACCAATCTCCCTCTTAATTTCATTACACACACACACAGACACACACACACACACACAAAATTCCATTGCTCACTGTTTTAAAAAACTGTTTACAAATGGAAAGACTTTCAGCTGTGATTCAGTGCTGTTTACTTCTAATAGCTAATGTGATAACCACCAGACATCATCTAATTTAGAGTCCTTAGAACTGACAGTTAAATAAAACTAATGTTATTAAAGGCTCTCTTCATAAAATAAGCCTCCTTGCCCAGGTAAAGTCTTTTATTACAAATTTTGGACCTTATCTATCCTAGTAAAAGATGATTATATTCAATTCCATAGTTCAGTGAATTTTTTGTGTTTTTTTTTAACATCTTTATTGGGGTATAATTGCTTTACAATGGTGTGTTAGTTTCTGCTTTATAACAAAGTGAATCAGCTATACGTATACATATATCCCCACATCTCCTCCCTCTTGCGTCTCCCTCCCACTCTCCCTATCCCACCCCTCTAGGTGGTCACAAAGCATCGAGCTGATCTCCCTGTGTTATGTGGCTGCTTCCCACTAGCTATCTATTTTACATTTGGTAGTGTATATATGTCCATGCCACTCTCTCACTTCGTCCCAGCTTCCCCCTCCCCATGTCCTCAAGTCCATTCTCTACATCTGTGTCTTTATTCCTGTCCTGCCCCTAGGTTCTTCAGAACCTTTTTTTTTTTGATTCCATATATATGTGTTAGCATAGGGTATTTTTTTTTCTCTTTCTGACTTACTTCACTCTGTATGACATTCTCTACGTCCATTCACCTCACTACAAATAAGTCAATTTCATTTCTTTTTATGGCTGAGTAATATTCCATTGTATATATGTCCCACATCTTCTTTATCCATTCATCTGTCGATGAACACTTAGGTTGCTTCCATGTCCTGGCTATTGCAAATACAGCTGCTGTGAATATTGTGGTACATGACTCTTTTTGAATTATGGTTTTCTCAGAGTATATGCCCAGTAGAGGGATTGCTGGGTCATATGGTAGTTATATTTTTAGTTTTTTAAGGAACCTCCATACTGTTCTCCATAGTGGCTGTATCAATTTACATTCCCACCAACAGTGCAAGAGGGTTCCCTTTTCTCCACACCCTTTCCAGCATTTATTGTTTGTAGATTTTTTGATGATGGCCATTCTCACCGGTGTGAGGTGATGCCTCATTGCAGTTTTGATTTGCATTTCTCTAATGATTAGTGATGCTGAGCACATTTTTATGTGCCTGTTGGCCATCTCTATGTCATTTTGGAGAAATGTCTATTTAGGTCTTCTGCATTTTTGGATTGGGTTTTTTTTTGTTGTTGTTGTTATTGAGCTGCATGAGCTGCTTGTAAATTTTGGAGATTAATCCTTTGTCAGTTGCTTCATTTGCAGATATTTTCTCCCATTCTGAGGGTTGTCTTTTGGTCCTGTTTATGGTTTCCTTTGCAGTGCAAAAGCTTTTAAGTTTCATTAGGTCCCATTTGTTTATTTTTGTTTTTATTTCCATTTCTCTAGGACATGGGTCAAAAAAGATCTTGCTGTGATTTATGTCATAGAGTGTTCTGCCTATGTTTTCCTCTAACAGTTTTATAGTGTCTGGCCTTACATTTAGGTCTTTAATTCAGGGTGGGTTTTGCACACACACATTGGGGTTTCTAAAAAATTTTCTAGTCTTTTTCTTTGTTTCTTAACGATATTCTGTATTCTGGAATTCCTGGATCTAACATCAGGTCTTCAATGAAATATGTAAGTTTGAATAAGCAATTTCCACTACACAATATATTTTTTAAAAGACAAGTCACTGCTTCCCACTCAGCAATACTAGTTTATCCAGGGGGAAAAATTCTCTGATAAATATTTCTCCCACATTCATCAGTTGCAGAACTAGAGTTGCAAACATATACTAGTTCTAGGCCTAAAAAATACCATGGCCTCCATTTACCCTCTATAAATAGATGCTTTGTAAATACAACTGTGTCAATACAAATTATTTTTATTATCATGTTGCAACAATTGTTTGGATCTTGTATTCTTAGCAATAAATATTTCTTTTTACGATTACAACTTCTTAAAATCTATTTTCAAAATTAGCTAATCTGGTTAACTATTAAAAAAGTTAAAAACAATATTTTCAATCAAAGGTAATCCCACAACTCATAAATAATCTGTTTGAATTTTGATATAGTCATTTTTGTTTTTTCTGTGCATAGACATGGTTACAATAGCATGTTTTGTATAGTATTTCATATTGTACCTTCATACTTATTCAATAATTACTCTTAAAATTTAAAAAAAACTTAATGTCAGGACTTTCCTGGTGGTCCAGTGGTTAAGACTCTGTGCTTCCCCTGCAGGCGGCATGGGTTCAATCCCTGGTTGGGGAACTAATGTTGCACATACCATGTGACACAACCAAAAAATAAATCAAATTTAATAGCTTATGGAATTTCATATTTGGAATGCATCTTAATAATTATTCATTATTATATGCCTTTATAACATTCTTCAAAAGTATTCCTAGCATCAGTCCAATATTATAATATCCCTTAAAAAACTTCTTAGTATCCAGTATCTTAAGGGTAAGAAGACAATTTTGCCTTAAGATATGACATTGCATTTCAGATAGCTCTAATTTTATGTTAGACTTACAACACTGCCACCCATTGTCTATACTTCTGTTCTTATATTTTCCTATGAAAAATTCTTCAGAGTAGGAGAATCTTATCTCCAGGCTAAAGATCTATCATTTCATCAATGACCCTATGTAGGGGGTTGTGTTTATTTCTGCTTCTGTTTGCTCTCCTTTGAGAAGTCAAGAGACTCCTGAAGAAGTTACTCTTCACGTGTGCTCTCTACTCAAGCAGCCTGGAATTGAATCATGCCTCCCCAAGTTACTAGCTTAAGTAACTTATTTAACCTTTCTGTGACTCAGTTTCCAAATCTGTGAAACAGGGATAATAATTGTACCAAGTTATAAGGTTGTGAAGGATCACATTAGTTAATACACACTAAATGCTCGGTACAGTGGCTAGCGCACAGTAAGTGCTTAACGCGTGCTAGCTATGATTAATTTATCTCAGCTATTTATTTACTTTCATGGTTTCCACTACTACCAATACGTTGATGACTCTATTCATTGTCCAGAAATCTTCCAAGCTTCAGATACATATATCCAGAACTTGTAGATATCTGAGACTGAACATTTTATAAGCACACACACTTGGCATTATCTCTCACCCTTCCAAAGCTGCTTGTCTGACACCAACTAACCTCTCCTTAGGTAGAATCCTGGGAATAATATGCGCCTCTTTCCCTTTACTTCTCCTTGTCCCCTTATCTCTTCTGCTTCACCTTCCACATTCAACTGGCTTAAACTGTCTCCCTCCTAAAGATATTTTGAAATCCTAACTCCTAGTACTTGTAAATGTGACTCTATTTGAAAATAGGGTCTTTACAGATGTAATCAAGTTAAGATGAGGTCATAATGGATTAGAGTGGACCTAAATTCAATGATTAATTGCCTTAAAGGAGAAAAAGATCCAGAGATGCAGAAGACACACACACAGAGATGAAGGCCGTGTGAAGAAGGAAGCAGGGAGAAGAAGGTTTCAGCTACAATATAAGAAAAGCCTAGGATTGCCAGCAATCACTGGAATCTAGGAAAAGGAAAGGAAGGATTTTCCTTTGAATTTTTGGAGATGGGATGGTCCTGCTCGCATCTTGATTTCAAACTTCTTGCCTCCAGAAATGTGTGAGAATAAATTTCTATTTTATGCCACTCAGTTCATGGTGCTTTGTTCCAGTAGCCCTAGGAAACTAATATAAACTGAGTTGTCCATTTTGCTTTTATATTTCTTGAATTCATACCCTCATTTCCATCTCTAGTATTGATTCCAATTTGGCTTCCATGTTGTCTCTCCAAATGATACCTCTGCTCCTGGTCTTTCTTAAGAGTCTTAAGAGTCACAGAAATGATAAAACAGGGATAAACAGAAAATCACAGATAAGAGTGATGGAATGCTCCTATTATGAAGAATGAAGGCTAAGTTCACAAGACAGTATATGCTTAACTAGAAATCTGAGCTCCGGTGTGGCATATGTAACTACTCTTTGGCATAGTAATGGATTGATAGTAAGCTATTAGTCTATTAAGTTGCTAATTTTCAAACTTGAAGAAATATTGGTGGGATAACTGTTTATCTCTTGCAAATGTGGATTGGTGGAGCCAGACTCTTATCTGCTTTAAATGTCATCCATGTGCTGACGACTCTGTAATATGTATCTCCATGCTGACCTCTATATTAATGCTTACCTGACAGTTCCACTTGGATTTCTTACAAGCTAAGAAACTTAACATGTGAAAATAGAACTTAATTTTTTTTTCACCAACCTTGCTCTTCCATACATATGTCCCATTTAATTCAATAATATCTACCTTCATCAAGTGCTTAGACCAAAATTTACAGTGTCATACTAGTTTCCTCTTTCATGTCTCATCTTCTGACATTCAACCCATCTTCTCTGCATTCTATCCAGAACACATCCAGAATGCAATCACTTCCCCAAACCTCCATGGCTGTCATTCTAATCTGTGGTCTTGTTATCTCTGTGCTGGACTATGGCAAGGGTACCATAAATGGTGTCTCTATTTCCATTTTGGTCCCATGCAAGACAAAATATTTGTTCTCCATAAGCAGCCAGATGATTCTTTAAAAATATAAATCAGATAATTTCACTCACTGCTTACTCAAATCCTCTACTGGGTTCTGTTATCTTTAAATATGTAAATACATATCTTTAAATATGTAAATACAATCTAGGGCCCTTAACAGAGCTTACATTACCTTACTTAGTGCTTGCAACTACTCCTACTTTGTTCCTTCTCACTCTTCCTAAGGATCACTTTCCCAGATTCCCAGGTAACCTTGCTTTTCTTTGAAGAAATCAAAGATGATTCTCTTCAGAATATTTGCACTTGCAGTTTCCTTTGCCTGAACTGTTTGTCCTCAAAATATTTGCATTGTTTGCTCCTTTCTTTTTTTTCAAAGTTCACCTCACAAGAAAGATTTAATTGATCATTCATTTAAAAAAATCCTTACATGACGTCAAGATTTACTATGAAGCTAATGTAATCAAGACAGTGTAGTACTGGTAAAAAAAAAATACCAGATAGATCAATGAAACAGGATAGAGCACCCAGAAACAGACCCACACAAATATAGTCAACAGTCTTTGACAAAGGAGCAAAGGCAATACAATGTAGAAATGATAGTCTTTTCAACAATGGTGATAGAACAACTGGACATCTACATGCAAAAAACTGAAAGTGAATCTCAACATAGACCTTCCTTTACAAAAATTAACTAAAAATAGACCATAGGTCTAAATGTAGAATGCAAAACTATAAAAATCTTAGAAGACAACATAGGGGGAAATCTAGACATCCCTGGGTGTGGCAACAATTTTTTTAATAAGATACCAAGTGCATGATCCATGAAAAAATAACTGACAAGCTGGACTTTATTAAAATAAAAAATTCTGGTCTGTGAAATACACTGTCAAGAGAATTAGAAGATAAACCTCTGGCAGGAAGAAAATATTTTTAAAAGACATATCTGATAAAGAACTATTATCCAAAATATACAAAGAACTCTTAAAAATCAACAATAAAAAAAAGTGATGAAAAAGATGGGCAAAAGATCTAAACAAATACCTCACCAAGGAAGGTATACAAGACAGGAAGTAAGCATATGAAAGGATGTTCAGCATTATATGTCATTAGAGATTCGCCAAGTTAAAACAGTAATAGGAGACCACTAAATGTCTACCAGGATGACAAAAATCCCAAACATTGACAATATCAAATGCTGGTGTTCATGTGGAGAATAAGAACTCTCATTTATTGAATGAATGAATGAGTGGTATGCCACTTAGGAAATGGTACAGCCACTTAGGAAGATATTTTGACAGTTTCTACAAAACTAACCATACTATTATCATACAATCCAGCAATACACTCCTTGGTATTCACCCAAAGGAGCTGAAAAGTTACGTCCACATAAAAAACTGCACACAGATGTTTATAGCACCTTTATTCATAATTCCAATACTTGGAAGCAAGAAAAATGTCCTTCAGTAGGTGAATGAATAAATAAACTATGTTTGTCCAGACAATGAAATACTATTCAGTGCTAAAAAAAAGAGCTATCAATCCATGAAAAGACATGAAAGAAATTTAAGTGTATATTATTGAGTGAAATAAGTCAATTTGAAAACGCTTCATGGTGTATGATTCCAGTTATATGACGTTCTGTAAAAGGTAAATCTACGTAGACAGTAAAAAGATCAGTGGTTTCCAGGGGCTGGGGGAAAGGAAGGATGAATAAGCTGAGTACAGAGCATTTTGGGGGCAGTGAAACTATTCTGCATGATACTATAATGGTGAATACATGCCATTATACATTTGTTAAAATCCATGGAATGTACAACACTGAGAAGGAACTCTAATGTAAACCATGAACTCTGAGTGATAATGATATGTCAATACAGTTCATCAATTATAACAAGTTGAACCATTCTGGTGAAAGATGTTAATGGAGGGGAGTGGGCAGGTGTGGGAGCAGGGGGTATATGGTAACTCTCTGTACTTTCTGCTCAATTTTTCTACAAACCTAAACCTATTCTAAAAATAGAGTTTATTTTATTTTTAAAGATTACGAGAGCTTATATCTTGACCAGGTATTTTTCATAAGAAAGAAGCTATCTTTGAAGGTTTACGTCATAAAATATTGGACTTTGGAAGGATAAAGAACCTATAACTTGCCTGTGGTCACCAACAGTCTCAAATCAGAATCTGGAAAAGTAGAAAATAAAAACAAATTCTTCTAAAAACAATCCTCTCTCAAACCCGAGTCCCTTGTTCCATTATAACTTTTGGCATTAGCACTCACCAGTCATTGATATATAATTACATTTCATTCGTTTATTTTCTGTCTCCCCTAAAACAGGACGAAGCTGCATGAAATCTGGGACTTGGCCTGTGTTATTCACTGCTATGAAGCCTTTGCTTCTAACATACTGCCTGACACTGAAGTATATGCAAAACTATCTGTGGAATGAGGGAGTGGAAGGAAATGGAGTTGAAATCTTGTTAAATCATTAATGTTTTGCTTGTTTAATAAAAGGTCTGGAATAGCAGTCTCAAAATATGAAGGCAGTTAGATTTGGGTAGAAACATATATATGTTCATTAGATTATTTTCTATACTTTTCCATATGTTTGAAAAATTTCATAACTGAAAAAAGTTAAAAATCTCTGTAAGTAGCCAGAGGAAGTGTAGAAGTCAGTAAAATATTGGGATTGAAAACATCAAAAACTTGGAGAAAAAATGGTGAATATAATTAAATTTTCTAGTTTGTGCATGAAGAACACATTGATTTTTGAATATTTATATAGAATGCCTCATTGTGGCTTTTTAGTGTTTGTTGTAAAATAGTATATCAAACCTATCCATAGAATCATTTCTATCTTTTAAGTTTCATGTCATCTTATTTGTTAGGAATAACACAAGGTAGGATGAGATATTTTCATTGTATGTCTGGGGTTTTCATATATAAATATTTCTTGATTTTAAGACAAACTGTGTTTCATTCCGGTTTAGTTCCAAAACTATGAAATTGCCTCTAGCTCTTGTCTGGTGACTTGGGTTTGTGGTTATTGTACTTCAGTTTAATTTTGAATGTAGCCTGAGGCAGAAGCTAGACTCAGTGGTGTATCCTAGGGAGCTCAGCTGGTTTTATTCCAGTTTTTTGTGAAGCACTGCCTGCCTTGCAGGAAACACCAACCTAATTGGTACCCTTGCTGTTTGTGTCTAGGGAAAAGCTGCAAACTGAATACACATCAACTGATCCTCAAAAATAAACAGAAGACATTAATAAGATGACTTGTGTCTCTAAGGAAATAGGAAACAAATCAATATACTTTAGAAACTGAAAGAAGCCAAATGTGATTTTTGAATGGCTTTAAATTTTTAGGGTTTTTCATTAAGTAATTTAAAGTTTCCAGTTGAGAGAATTGAGAGGCTCAAAACAAATTATGGCATATTTAATTTTAGCCAGAGTCACGTTTCTTTTCAAAATAGGTAGTGTTAAGAAACTAATTAATTAAGACCAACAATTTCTTTAAAAAAGTATTTGACAAATATTTTAGTGGAATAAATAACCTGATTATTCAGGGTTTACTGTAGAATTCATTTAAGCCATTTATAGATGTTAATTCACTATAGACTGTATTTCCAACTTTTTTATTTTTTTCCTCTTCTGAAGATGTAAAGGACCTGGTACCAAGTTGGCATGTTCAACATTACCTTGACATCTGCAAATATATTTCAAAACTACTCAATATTTCAATCATTTAGGATGGCAATGTATTCTTAGAAGTTCCAAGTAGTCATTGAGGGATGAGATTTTTTTGTTAATAATAAAAGTTCTAAAACATTTAAGTGAAACTTTAAGTTAGTGCTTCCCATACTCCTTTCAGATGGTTCCTGAAAAAATAAGTTTGAAAAATGCTGAAGAATTGACCTTCATTCACAGACACATATGCCTTGCATTGAATTATCAATCACATTCAGGAGACATGTAATAAAAAAAGAAAAACACAAAACAGTTTGCCCAAACATATTCATTCATAGAGGTTTTTTTCCTAATACAACAAGTAACATACCTCTGGTTAATTAAAACAACATGAAGAACCATAAAACTGATCCAGCTCTTAAACAGTTAGATCATTCTATTTGTCCTTTAACTGCAAGTACTTTAAAGTTATATTAGGGGAATTTTCATGTAGTACCTCTGTGCCAAGTGATTGCAACAGAAGATATTTTGAACCCAGGAGAGATAGAAGAAGACCAGATTCCCTCTTGGATTGCTCTGGAGATCTGTATCACCATGTTTTCATGAAGCAAAATCAGTGAGCATCATCAACAGAGCATCATCATCACTGTCATCACATGATTGGTGATATTATCATGTGCACTGGGCTGACGCTTTATGTTCATTGCTTCACTTAATGCACACAGCAGTTCTGTAAGGCAGCTGTCCTTAGCATGTCCATTTTACACATAAGGGATCTGGGACCGAGAGGTGAAGACACTGGCTCAGGGAAATACTGTTAAGAAACTGAGAATCATAAACGAAACCTAGGCTGCTTAACTCCAAATTTTCACAAGCACATAATTGTGATTTTATTTCTCAGAACCAGTGTTTCAGATTGAGATTAAGAAAACTTCAATCATTTCTCTGTTTTTGCTGTTACACTTTGGGATGGCTGCTGTAGCCATACTGACTGTTTTAAAAATGCCAAATGCCTTGAAAGATAAGCATATACACTTTTACACATAAAACTTATTATATAGAAAATCTAAACTTTTGGATAAACAAAATTGAAAAGAATAATTACCTGACCAAAACATTAAGAGATTACTTGCATTATCATTTTTATTTTCTTCTACTATTTTGCTATAAAATTATTTGTATACATAAATTATGAATATACAGAAAGAATAGCTGATAGTCGATTTCTATTTACAAATACTTTATGAATATTTCTGTATGAATGATTATAAATGTGCCATTATTTAAATAACTAAACAGTGTTCCTTGAAATGGATGTATAATAGCTATTTACCCAATCTCCAGTTCCTATATATATAGACATTTCAGATTTATATTTGGGGTCTTTCTGTCCCCCAAATTTCAGATAACATTTATTAAGCTCTACAAGAACTGATTCTAAAGCTTTACTTTGCCTGAAGTGATGATAGAGGAAAAAATTACCACCCTTCGCATGTGTATGTGTGAGTGTGTGTATGTGTGTGTTTAATTCACAAAACATTGACAACTCTCTCCAAAATAGCCCCCACTATCCAAGTTGTTCAACTCCCTTATATAGCCTGCGGGTGGATACTGAGTAATGTGGACAGAGTTGCTGCTACAGAGGTTTGGCCTTGACTGCATAGATGATTTAGCGTCTTGCTTTATGTACTTGGGAATTACTATACTGTTTTCAACTTTGAGTCTCTGCTGAAACACTAAGAAGGGAAGGAAAAAAATAAACACTTTGGGATGGAGTTCAGACACATTGGCATCTAACTATGTTCTTTATCTCTAAACTAGACTCAAAATATGTTAGAAATAAAACTTACAATCTAAAAACTCTGTTCTTGATCTTTCCATTATGCAATTCAGGGTACTTTGGTTGCATATAGCACAGAATGACCCTAACCAACTAACAAAAATGGAAGGAGAAAATTGCCTAAAAGGTTAACAACAAACAACTGGAGATAAAAGTTAAAAACTAAGAACCAGGCTTGGAACAGACAGAAATAAAGATGGCTAGTGATGTAAGAGCCACCACTGGGATGCTTGAAATTCAACGGGAGATTGATATTTACAGGAGGAATCTGATGTCAGGAGCTTCCAGACATTTCTCTCTCTTCCACGATGAGAGGAAACAATACCAGGCTTTATGTTTCCACTACTGCAGGGTACATGGTGTGGAAGAGATGATGTTCCAGAAGGAAATCAAGTGCTGCTATGAATGGGTCACAGAAACTAGGACCCCAGAAGCAACAAAAGTCAACTACACACTCAGAAACACTTCTGCAACTCAGCACAGGAAAATATTGAAACATTCAATATTTGAACAAAATGTTCAAACATTCCAAGGGAATCAGCACTAGAAAAATTTTATTAAATGGTAGAATTGGTTAGATTTTATTCAGCCAACCTAATCAATTTATAGTAACTTTACTCATATGTAACATAGATGAAATCTCTCTATGAAATGTTTTTACATCAAAAATAACTTAGGAAAGAAACTCTGTAATGGAAAACTTATACTTTGATTCTACTTCCAAATAAGACTTAAAGCATAAGAATAGTAATTTATTTTAAAAACATGGCAGAAATCCTTACCATTCAAAATAAACAAACTTAAATGTAGACTGTCTGGAAAATTCTGTTACAGACCCCTGGTTCTTAATGTTATTTCATATTACCCATGAAGCAACATTTTGAACATGATGAATTTGCATCATGAATTACAAGTGAAAAAAAACCAGCCCTTTTATTTTTCTGTATCATGTGTCGATCAGAACCTCTCTGGATGATGAATTAATGTTAATCAGGTTTGATGATTAAAATGATATAAATTATTATGGGGAGACTCTTGTGGTGTTAGTAGATAGGAAACAGTAGGTCCTAGCTCACTATAGAATGTTACTACAGGGACTTTAAATGGAAGAAGCACAAATATTGAAGCACAACATCCTCTGAGATATCAGTGACCTGAGAAGAATTATTGTTCTTTTCATCACTTTACTATTATATTACCTTAGAGCTTTGATGGACACTAAGGTACTATAACAAAAAATTTAAAGCCAAGTTATTCTAGATGGAGTGTTGCAAATGGCTCTGTCTGTCCAATCATACTGGAAAAAAATAGTTTCCTCAGTGAATTAGTATGCTAATGTCACACTCATCCATCTGGAGCACATCTTGGGACTCTGCTGAATATTACCCCACTACTTAGAATGGACAGGAGAGACTGGACTTGATACCAAATGACAGGGTCCATGGATACTTCTCCAGAGAAAGTTCAATCTCTAGGTTCTTAATCTGTCAGTAGGACAATGGCAAATTGGGAATTAACAATAAGCTAAACCATGGTGGTGAGGCACGTCAAGAAACAGGCAAAATGTTGCTAAGAAGTACACAGTGGCAAGTGGCCCAGTAGTTAACCAGTGGGCACCATAATTTTTTATTACTTACCTACCTGAGGAGCAGATTTAGCCATACTACTAGGAAAACAGGATTGCAAGAAATGTAAAAAATATATATATTAAAAGATAAAAGAATAAAAGACTGTGAGCACGGATAGGAAATCTGAGGATAGTTTCATATAGAAAGTGGATTTTGGGAAAAAGAGATATTTTTGGGTTTTTTTTTGTTTGTTTTATGCTGGGATTGAGAAACAGGTACCAAGCTAAACCAGTGTCAACTAGCATGAATACCACAGTGCTGAACTCCAGAATGTGGGTGTGTTGCTCAGTTGTACTATGCAATTTTTTTTTTTTTTTTTTTTGCAGTACGCGGGCCTCTCACTGTTGTGGCCTCTCCCGTTGCGGAGCACAGGCTCCGGACGCGTCGCAGGCTCAGCGGCCATGGCTCACGGGCCCAGCTGCTCTGCGGCATGTGGGATCTTCCCGGACCGGGACACGAACCCGTGTTCCCTGCATCGGCAGGCGGACTCTCAACCACTGCGCCACTAGGGAAGCCCATACTATGCAATTTTTAAAAACCTGTTGACAATTTGAATGGATTTCCTTCTCCTTTAAATCTTCATAGCTCAAGCAGTTTCTCCTGATCTAGCAGTCCGTCTCTTAGAATTTTCTTATTCTCATATGATTTCTTCCCAATGTGTATGCTTTTGACATATACCCAGATATTTCTTCCTTGTTTGTCCTTTTAGATTTCTGACCTCTTTGGCTTTCCCAGTCAGCAATTTTAGTTGAATGGCCTTATAATTATTGTTAAATGGGTGGCCCACTGAATAGCAGCAAATGATGGGGCTCACCCAGTTATCAGGCACCAGCAAGCAAGCAACGGTTTACTTAGCTTTAAGGAGATAGGTTGGGAGGTGAGGAAGAATGCAGAGAAGAGATAGGCAACAGCCTAAAGAAACTTGTCACTATAGCAATCAGAGAAGCCTTAATCTTCTGTGGTACCAGTTCCCCAAAAGTGATCTGTGTTTAATCATGAGTTGGGTATTTTTTTTTTTAAGTTTCACATGATTCTATTGTGCAGACAGGAATGAGAACTACTGTTAGAGCAGTTGGGAAGTTAGATGTAAGGGTAACAAAAAAAAGTGATCTCTGAACTTTGGGGGTCCTCAAAGACCTTTCCAATGAGTCATAAGATCAAAAACTATTTAAATAATATTTACATGAGGTCATTTATTTACCTTTTTTACTTTTATTCTATCATGACTGTGAAGTATATTTTCTCAAGGGCTACATGATATGTGATATCAACAGATTGAAAGCAGAAACAGAAAGATGAATATACTTGTCTTCTATTAAGCCAGACTTCAACAATTCTTGTAAAAATATACTCACCAAGTTTTAAAAATAAAGCTATTTTGAAAATGTGTCATTTATGTTAGGTAGGGGTTTATTATTATTTTTAACTAAATTAATAAGTAAATCTTATTCAGGTTTAGTTTCTAATCAGTGAATATTGATTGTTTTAATCCAAAATAAACAATAACTCTTCCGAGTTTTCAATAATTTGTCAGAGTATAAAGGGTTCCTGAGACCAAAATTATTGATAACTGCTGCTTTGTAGAGTGACAGATGCTTCAAGAAGTTGTGAGAGACTCATAAGTCTCTAGATATAGAGAAACTTTCTACAGATTTGTTTGAAGAAGTGTGCTAGGCAGAGGTGATATTTATCAGTGCAACACACAGATGAGCACATTAAATTTAACAAGATGCATATTCAGATCTAACACAGTGTGCCAAACACTATCAACTGATTTATATCTTTATTCCTTTGGAAGATTGTTAGGAACTTTCCATCTGAACTCTAGCTTCCACCCAGGAGCGACTGACCACTGTTGCTATATCTGTGTTGAGATGAATACTTCATGCTCTCAGGGCTTGATGACATTAGGCAATAAAATATCCAATTAACTGCTCTTGCTTTATTCCCATGTTGACTGTGAAATCATATAATTATAATTTAACTTGCCTATAGGGAAGGAATATGCTGATCTGTAAATAGAAGTATTCATTCCTCTTGATAGCTATATGTTTTATTTAATAAGAATTAGGTCTCACTTGGTTGTCTTGTAAATTAGAATCTTGTGAGTGTGGTTAGCCTGACTTCATGCCCTGGAGACGGACGGACTCACGGTGCACCGACAATCACATTTCTTAGACTAAAAAACTGAGTGCTATGCCCTAGAAATGGAATTCCTGTCAAGTGAGGACGCTTCAGGAAAGTCAGCCTCCCCTTCTCTCTTAAATATATCTTTTTGAATTTGCAGTAATGAGTTAAAATTCATTTCACTTGGCTTTGGGGCCCATAAGAGATACCATATGCCTAACTGCTTCTATAACCTCCTATATCAACCTGCAGTCACTGTAACACATGGTGTTGAAAGATTTCATCAGTGTATAGATTTTAACCAAGATTTTCATGCGTCTTAAATATTACAGGGAACTATACCACCATTCCACTTCACAAGAAAAATAAAATGCAAGAGTGAATTGCCCATTGATCTCCATAAAAACACTTTTAGTCTGTTTAAGCATTAAGTGCTCTTAGAAGCTTATTGAACTTCTGAGCTATAAGTTTAGCTTTTATACTAACTCTTTACAGCGATGTTTTCAACCAGAAAGATGAATGTTTTAAATTAGGTGTCCAAGAAAACCATTAACCTTTTCAGGTAAGTTATGTTATTTCCTTCACTGCTGTGAATGACATAACTAGAAATAATGCTGTGTACACAGACAAAAGATGTTCCTTTTGACCCACCATAAAAAGGAGATGTATAGAGTGGTATTGTGTGGAATGATGGATTTGTGCTGATGCTATCCTACTCTTCTCAGTGTTGCCCTTAGCATATGCCTCTGTGATCCACTGAGTTTCATTGAGAAAGATGTGTCTCCTATCAGCCTGTGTTAACAAAATAAAAACAAAAACCCTGAGGCTCGTGTAATCCCCATTCCTTCAAACAACCAGGTGGTACGTGAGGTTTGCTTACCTGCCTGGCAGTTGCCATCAATTTATAATACATTTTACTCTCAGAATATTCATTTTATCTATCTTGCATCTGGATCTCTGGATGGGCAGGACAATGTGTTAAGCCAGAATTGTCACGCTTCTCT
The DNA here is from genome assembly GCF_039906515.1 of Pseudorca crassidens. NCBI lineage: Eukaryota > Metazoa > Chordata > Mammalia > Artiodactyla > Delphinidae > Pseudorca > Pseudorca crassidens. The sequence goes on along the minus strand of NC_090300.1, from coordinate 116,367,347 downwards.
AAAGATAACTTCATTCTTCCTCCCACATTTAGCTTCTTGAGCAACGGAGCACATATTTAAAACAATTAAGCATAGGTCAAGTGTATAATCTGTAACTGTGGAACAGTCCATTCACTGCATACTAAAAAATTCTAATACCTATTGTTCACTCAGGAACAAAATAATTAGCTCAGAGAATTCTGTTCTGAGATGGTCTGAATATCAATGGACTGGTAGAGAAGAATTTTCCATCTAGATGAAAATAAAATAACAGTGAAATCATTTTTCCCCCTTACACAATTTCCTATGGTTTTTGCCCGTAGGAAATGTGAAGAATTTATCAGGCGGAAAATTGTGAAAGAGATGTGTCTCATCAGTATTAAGAATGTCACGGCTTTGCAGCTTTTCCACAACTATGGCTAACATATGGAGAAAGGAAAAAGCCCTTCAGACTATTCTCAGAGGGAGCTAGAAGAGGCTACGTTGCTTACAAAGCCTGGAGAGAATTCAAGTCAAATAGAGCTAACTATAGAAATATAAGGATAAGGACACCTCTCTCAGCAGTGACACAGATCACATGAACTGCAGAAACCCTTCTTTCTTTCTCTACTTATTGCTTCAGGCAATCTGCCCAACGAGAAGCAGAAGCTATTGAAGTCAATAGTTTTAGGCCCTGATCTGTGGTGTGTCGTTTTGTTGCAGTAGGACTTTAGTTATTGGCACTATTGTTTAAAATACTTCATTTAAAATTTATATATCAAGTAATAATATATGAGGTGTGTATATGAACATTAAAATACCTATTCATATCTGATATTCATATATGAATAACATTCATAAATGAACCTTCATATGTTCATATATGAACCTTAAGATACCTGTAAAATTTGCTAGTAGAAAAAATATTAATCTCAATGTGATCAGTCAAATGGAAGGCAGTTAAAACTAATTAAATAATATATAAATAGAAATTTATCTCCCCTTTCTGGAATAAAATTAAAAAAATAAATTTCATCTTTCTAACACAGGCAATTTAATCACAAATATTGGCTAGTTCTTTCACTACATCCTATATAAGTTGAACAAATAGCAACTAACAAGAAAACTGATTTGCTTTGAAATTATCATTATTTGAATACAATGAATTACTCAAACTAAGAGATTTTTCAATATTCCACAATGTTAATTAAACAAATATTTATTTAGCACCTACTATGTGCCACGTAATAGGTTATATGAAGAGAATACAACAGGCAGAATTAACCCCAGCCAATTATAATGTAGTATAAACTATTAGAAAACAAAAAAGATATTTGTATAAGACAACAAACTCTTTCTTCTGGAAGATAAACATCATAAAATACTGCATGAAACATTTACCTGTATATAAATCTAGATCACATGATAATTCTCTAATGACAGAGGGTTACTGTTGGAGCACTGATTTTGTTCAGGTAACCGATCTCCACAGAGTCCTGTATTTAAGCCCCAAGATCAAGACTTCATGGTTTGTGTGATTTACACAGGCTCCAGTGTCTGTCTTGACAATGTCTTTCTTTACCCTTTATACCAAATGGATTCAATCTTCCTGCAAAGAAGAGGGAGAATATTCTGTGATCCTGGTAGGCGGTTATAATGCTGGAATCCCAATTCAACTCGGGGGCATTGCTAAGGAAATGAACAATCCTGCATTCCCCTCTTAGGACCAGTCAAAGCAATTGTAATAGGTAGAGGAGATAAAACAACTCAAGCTCCATAACACTGCTTATTTACAGATTTATTAATGGTCACAGGAAACTAGGTTAAGGGGGAAATGACTTGATTTTCTCAAACACACATGCTTTGATATACATAACTTATATAAAACTTTAACCCCCTCCATGTTTTGTTCTCTTGAGTAGCTGAGTCTGTATTTTGCCTTTCTATCTCTGTTGGTTTTGCTTGTTACATCTGAAGAGTCCCTTAGCACCTCCTGTTTCCTATGCCCACATTTTTCTTATTTATCTTTTTTAACTTATTGTGTCAATAATAAGGGAAGTGTTTGGAGATCCTAGGATACCTCGTTTTTTTCGTGGCCAGTACTCCCCGATGATAATCCTAATTGTAAATGGATTTTATCTAAGTATGAGTAAACCATAGGATGCTTCTGTATTGACTACTATGCAAAGTACCAGATGCTTATTTTTCATTGTATTGTATAGAAAGCAGCTGATTTTACACTGGCATGTCTATTTTTTCCACAGTCCTTGTATTTTTTTTTTTTTTTGCGGTACGCGGGCCTCTCACTGTTGTGGCTTCTCACTTTGCGGAGCACAGGCTCCGGACGCGCAGGCTCAGGGGCCATGGTTCATGGGCCCAGCCGCTCCGCGGCATGTGGGAGCTTCCCGGACTGGGGCATGAATCCGTGTCCCCTGCATCGGCAGGCGGACTCTCAAACACTGCGCCACCAGGGAAGCCCTAGCTTTTTTATTCTTTAAAATTCTCTTGGTTATTCTTGATTGATTTTTGCATTTTGTATTTACATATGACTTTTATAATTTGTCAGTCAATGCCTCCCACCCCTCCCCACCAAAAAAAAAAATTATAAGATTTTAAGATATTGTATTGAAAGTACTTTCTATTACACCTGAGAGCAATGTTAGAGTGGCTTTATACTAAGGCATATGTCTTGTCACTTATACTGCCACATTTTAAAAAGAGAAAGTTATTTCCATCCACAAAGAAGAATAAGACTGAATCCTTACTAAAAAGCAGTCTAGAATAGCTGCACTGTAGGTATTTGTCACTTCTCATTACATATACAAGATCAGTAAAGAAAAATGACATTTATAGAGTACTGCCTGAAGAACATACAGAACATCTATGGCTTACGTAAATTGATAGCATCCAGGTTTCTACTCAAATTCCATGCTCAGTTGATTACCAAGTGGTCCCCTGGGGTTACTTATGACCCCAGGCAACAGGATTTAACAATCAGTTAAAGAGACAAACACCATCAGCCCTGGAGATGCCATCAGTGAGGGATGTACATGGCATGTATTTTCCATCCCATACCTGGATACGATCATCTTCTTCCACATTAGACCTGGTTATTGGAGTTTCTTTTTCTTTTTCTTTTTTTTTTTTTTTTTTTTTTTTTGCGGTACGCGGGCCTCTCACTGTTGTGGCCTCTCCCGTTGCGGAGCACAGGCTCCGGACGCGCAGGCTCAGCGGCCATGGCTCACGGACCCAGCCGCTCCGGGGCACGAACCCTCGTCCCCTGCATCGGCAGGCGGACTCTCAACCACTGCGCCACCAGGGAAGCCCAAGTTTCTTGACTGAATTCCTTTGCTCTGGTTCCTTCTTAGAATTTTTTTTTTTTCTGAATTTCAGGGTGATGTTTTAGTTTTCTACACTAACAGAAATGTCTCTAAAATTATTGTCTGACATTGTACATAACGTTTACTAATCCTATGTGTTTTGTAGAAATGTTATTTGCTGAATTATATTGTGCTTTTTGTGAGGACAAATAGGAAATATATTATTTTCAGGTTTCTAACTGAGAGAATTCAGTTTTTGAACAATCTTGTTTTTATCTTATGGAGACCATGAATCATATAACTACTTACATTCTCAAAGAAGAGTTAAAATGTTAGAAACAAATGTATAGATTATCATGAATAATTATTTCAGAATCAATTTTTGTCTTAATTTTTTTTTTTTTTTTAGCTATACGCGGGCCTCTCACTCTTGTGGCCTCTCCCGTTGCGGAGCACAGGCTCCAAACGCGCAGGCTCAGCGGCCATGGCTCATGGGCCCAGCCGCTCCGCAGCATGTGGGATCTTCCCGGACCGGGGCACGAACCTGTGTCCCCTGCATCGGCAGGCAGACTCTCAACCACTGCGCCACCAGGGAAGCCCTTGTCTTAATTTTATTCCTCTATTTTTCTCATCTCTTTTTTATCACACTTTTTTTTTCCACTTATTTTCTTGCATTTAATTCATTTTTTGTATCATCATGACTTATACTATTGCCAGTTTTAAAGTTTTTCTTTCCTGATGAATGAATGAATATTTCAGTGAATATGAGATGGGTGGAGAGAATCAGGGAAACTGCATGAGAGAGAAAGGTTGACATGAGTTAAAATGGATTCGTGGGCAATATATTAAACAGATTTTAACCATGAAATCAACAGAGTTATGAGTTAAAAATAATTTAAATAGAAAGGAGAACCTTAAGAGAGGAAGAAATTAGATGGTGGGAAAAGTGTATAGAGGAAATGACTCTGTTCTATCACTGAAGGGCAACAATGAAAGCTTGATTATTGTCTAAAGCAAAGCACGAGGTAGAGGAGTCAGGTAGGATGATGAGCTTTGCAGTACAGTGAAAGTAGTTTTATATTCTGAGGCCTTTTACAAGTTGGCTTTTCATTTTACAGCAGCAAAAAGATTTAAATTCAGCCTGAGTTCGAGGGTACTGTTTCCTGGCAGAAGACCAAATTACTTGGTCATCAACCAGGAATGGGAGAGATGGTGAGCTGAGTAGTCCAGCTTGGTGCCTGCATTGATTCTGCTAATGTGAGACACACAAAACATTGATTACCATAAAGATGGTATGCACTGATTGTCATAAAATTCTTAACCGAATCCTGCAATGAAGTTCACCAGGAATTGGGGACTTTCTTCCAGAAGCCAGAAAGAAACACACACACACACACACACACACACACACACACACACACACACACTCACCTGAGAACAATATTGGAAAGGTTGCACTGAAAGAAAAATCTGCTTCCTGATATAAGACAAAGGAAGATGAGGCCAGAGGTGCTCTAAAGACTAGTGAAAAATGAATGGAGGAATTATGAGGTAGTGCATGGCTCTCCTGAGGCCTGGCTTGGAACTTCTAAATCTGACCATGCTGGTCTTAAAAGGAAAATTCTGGAGTGGGGATGGAGAGCAGTGTGGCCTAACACATAAATACTATCCATGGTTTAACAACCAAAATTAAACCAATGTAATTCTGCTGAAATATCTCTATAGAAATACTGGAAGGTTTTTTAAAAAATAAAACCTTTTAGATATAAAAAAGTTTCCTGCTTTATATACTTACCACATGCATATATGTCTTAAACTATCAAAACACATTAATGAACCATAAAAAACATAAGTAATTCTGGGGTAAATGTTGGCTTATTTTAATAAGTAATACTCAGAATATTACTATAAGATCATTCCTTAACCTGAATCACTTAAATTCTCTTAGAACTCAGTTCCACATCAGTAAAATAAGAGTATTTGTTAAGATGATCATGAAGATGCCTTCAGGCTCTCAAACTGCAGAATTCTCTAATTATGTATGACTACTTGTGGTTGAGTTATCTCACATTATCTCACGGACAACCACAGTGCCATACATACTAGGAGGCTAAAAATGTTTAATGCATGAGTGGATGTTCATTTGTATTGCTTAAATTTAAATAAAGAAACCTAATAAAATATATTTCCCCAAAAAAGAATTATTTCCCACAAAATATCCTTAAAATATGTCCTCCGCATTCTAATTTTTCAAAGTAAAGACAAACTATAGTTCGCTTTGACAATAATATAACAGATAACAATATTAGTTCCACTCAATGTAAACAAATACTACACTAAAATGTCTTTAGCAATTACTTTCATTTTTTCCAGTGATATATTAACTTTATGCCTTGTTTTCTTATACAACAAATATTCATGAAGTAGTTAGACAAAGATGCCACAGAGATATGCCATTCAACCATATGTGTCAGGACTTATACAACAGGTGTTTGAAAATAAATACATAATAATAGTAAGGGGTTATGCTGTCTAAACAAGGTTTGTGATAAGGGGAGAGGAATTCAACTTAAAGTTTGTAAAATTATAATCAAATTATAAAGGTTATTAGTTTATAAATCACTGGAAACATCTTCTGCCTTCAATATTAGAATTAGTGGCTGGCAAAAGAGTACACAGACATTTGGATAGGATAATAAAATATAGAAATGTCAGTCTAAAGGTAGGTGAGAAAAATTGAGGCAAAACAAAAAGAGAATAAAAACAGTCTTTACTGTGGGACTGTAGAGAAAATACTTTTATGCTTCTGCATGGTTAGAGATTTCTGAGCAAATTTTACAGGAACTTCGGTTAAGGGATAAACTTGGAATGTAAAAGATGACTAGACCCATAGTGAGAACTTTGGAAAGATTGAACTTCTCAGAGCTGTGTTTCTACATATCAAAATGGAATGGAGCCTGGAGCCATGGAGCCATTTTTAGGGGTTGTAAATCTGGAGGCAATCATTTTATCTTTCTACCCACTTCTCTCCACAAAGTCATTTATTTATATTCAAAAGAGATAGAATTTAGGGAACTCCCCTTTCTCTTCCTGAGGAGAAGTTATTTACATTAAGAAGAGCTTCTCTTCCTCTCCTTAACAGGGAGACAACACATATATAAGCACACAGATTCTTATCTTTTGGTTCCTTTCTTCTGGTGTACCACCCCCTTCTGTGCACATGTGGAGTCCATCTGACTCTCATAGCAACACCAAAGGAAGGGGCAAGGTAGGGAGGTGGGGATCCAATGCTGTTAGTGCTGTAAGTGACAGTAACTTTGATCTCTGCTCCAGAAACCTTTTGTATTCAGGACAAATATAATAAGTAAAGATATTAAAATACATATTAGTCACCAAATAAATGAGAGATTTTCTTATACATCTACTACCAGCTCTCTCTCTATTTCAATCACAAGGAAATCTTTTTGCTCATTATAGCTTTCTCTCAATAAGTATGGTTAGCCATTCATTTATTCAGATATCAATCAATTCATTTAAATTTCAACTGGGCCAAACACCTAAAAGATTACAAAGAAGTACGAAACCAAGCCTTGACATGAGAAAAAAAAAAAAAAAATAGAGCTGATCAAAAAATCAAAAACAAAACCCACCAATTAACTAAGCAAGCAAATAATCTTAACCCCTCTAAATAACAACATGAGGTACATGGAAGTATGTTGTAAAATACATTATGATTCCTGCCATCGAGAATGGCAAGATAATTTCATCAGTGAGAGCTTGAGATGGCATGTGACTGACATGTACAGGGACGTTTTCTCAGTAGAAGTCTTTGATCTTTCCCATTATAGTGAAGGGAAAAAGTGTTTGTTTCAAAATATAATTACCTTGAAAAATGGAAGTAAGAAGTAATGCCTAACTATTCAACTACATACACTGCCAAACAGTTTTTATTGTAGTACTTATTACAATCAGATATTTTTTCTAGTACATAAGTTTTACTTTTTGCATTTAATAGAAGTAACTTGCATTTAATATGAGTAATTGGGTCAAATCTTAGTTAAACAACAACGAACACCTTTCAAATTTATTTTCTTACCTAATCATAATTAAATGTATTGATAGATAATTTCATTTTCTATGGAAATGAAACTTTCTACAACTTATTTTCCTTGTAAAACTTGTGGTAAAATATACATAAAATAAAAGTTACCACTTTAATCATTTTTGTGTTCAGTTCTGTGGCATCAAGTACTTCACATTGTTGTACAGCCATCACCACAATCCATCTCCAGAATGTTTTCATCTTCCCCAGACAATACTCTGTACCAATTAAACACTAACTCCCTATTCTTCCCTCTTCCAGCCCCTCTTCTGACCACAATTCTACTTTCTGTCTCAACGAATTTGACTGCTCTAGGAACCTCATATAAATGGAATCACACAATATTTGTCCTTTTGTGACTTACTTCACTTAGTAAAGTATCCTCAAGATTTATCTATTCCATAGCATGTGTCAAATTTTCCTTCCTTTTTAAGACCATATTATTCAGTTATATGTATATACCTCATTTTATCTATTAACTCGTCCATGAACACTTGGGTTACTTCCATTTTGGGGATATTGTGAATAATGTTGCTATGAACATGGGTGTACAAATATCTATTTGAATAGCTGCTTTCAATTGGAGGGTGGTAGTAGTATATACCCAGAGGTGAAATTGCTGGATCAGATGGTAATTCCATGAATAATTATTTTAGGAATCACTATACCATTTGTCCCTGTGGTTGCGCCATTTTAAATGCTCACCAGCAATGCACACGGGTTCAGTTTTCTCCACACCCTCACCAACACCTGTTATTTTCTGTGTTCTTTGTAATAGCCATACTAATGAATGTTAAGTGTTATTTTCCTATGATAGATATCAAGATATCTTCATTCTATCATATTCTTCTGAGTAACTGGAGAAAACAGTAATTAAATTCTACTCTAATTTCTGAGTTTAAGGACATTGGTGACAAACACTCTTTTTAATGCCTACTGTAAGATGCCATTCTGATAACTTTTGAATAATAAATGATGCCTGTTTTATAATATATTATAAATTGTAAGCTTTAAAATGTGTCCAGTTACAATCTGCTTTATAATCACATTCAGAAAATAAGGGAATACATCATCTTTTCTTAGTATTTTACAATATAACCAAAGGAACTGCTAACTGGCTGATAGGATAAAAAAATGATAAATATTAATGGTTAACTATCCTCTCTGTGTTCATATTTAATTGGTTTTCAGATAAAGTACATATTCATGGAAATTAAATAAGTATTCAATAATTAATGGCAAATTACACATAGTTTTACTTTGACATTTCATAATACTCCATTAAAAGCACTGAAGAAAATCCCATAAACATAGGCATGTGATTTAAATCTACCAATTCTATTTTCTTTAAACAGGTTATTTACTTTTAGATCAAGAAACTTGATGAAAAAGTTCATTTCATAAGCTCATAAAACAAAGCGATATTCTTACAATAATGATATCTAGTTTTATTTAATAATTAACACCTGAAAATGTAAATCTACTTTGGTTTACTCTCAATAAAAGTATAATAAAATTAAAAATAACCAATATAAATTTGCATTTAAATGGAAATATTTTCTTTTGTTAACCCAATTGTTTCTTAAAGAATGTGATTAGAGCTGACAGTTTATAGTTTTTAATTTGAATTAGAATTCACTTCTCTGCCCCTTACTCAAATTGGTAAATTCCACTGCTAGGTGTATACCAAAGACAGATAAGTGTTTAGGTCCAGTAGTATGATTCACAAGAAACTTTATATCAGTATTAGATATAGCAGTTTAAAACTTCAGATGACTAGGGACTTCCCTGGTGGTCCAGTGGTTTAAAACTCTGAGCTCCCAATGCAGGGGGCCCAGGTTCCATCCCTCGTCAGGGAAATAGATCCCGCATGCCGCAAATAAATGAGCCCGCATGCCGCAAATAAATGAGCCCACATGCCGCAGTGAAGATCCCGCGTGCTGCAACTAACACCCAGCACAAATAAATAAATAAATAAATAAATACTAACAGAAACCACATTAAAAAAAAAAAACTTAAAATGGCTAAATGTGCATAAAATGAAGAATGTCTCAAAATAGATTATTTTACAGCAATGTAAAAGGAATGAATTATGCTACATTAAACAACATGGAGAAGTTTCAAAGATATTACTGAGTAAAATAAAATTATGAAATTTAAAAACAGCGTAAAATAATCTAAGGTAATAGAATTCAGACTAAGTGTTACATTTAGGGAAAGTTAGTGTCTGAAAGGGGTACAGGAATGATTCTGATATGTTGTGCTGTTCTCTATCTTAATCCCAGTGACAATTAACTCAGTTTTATATATTTATAAAAGCTCATCAAACTGTATCATTATGATATGTGACTTTTAGCAGATTGTACTTCAATAAATAGGTCAATAATAATAAAAATAATGCAGAACATTTCTCTATTACCTCTCCCAAATCTAAAATTCTATGATTCTATGAAATCCTTAATTACTCTCCTATTCTTATTATTTTTCTTGTCTATGTCTATATACTGTCCCTTGCTTCATCTGCTTCCCAGTCAATATAAATTATCCTCATGCCTGGCAATTCCCTAAAACTTCAATGAATAATTTGTCTCACAGTTATGCCTTCAAAATTTCTACTACCCCACTCTCAACTTCACCTTAACAATCTCTTTTTTTTCCTCCAATAAAGCTTTATAATTTAAGTGTTAAACAGACCAAAGTAGCAATATCACGCATCAATTATAAGCTGCTTTTCTGCATTGGATTGGGAGAAAAGTATTAGCAGATACTAATCCTATAAATTGGTAATATACACTTTTAACTGACTGTTATATTCATTGACTCTGATTTAATTTTTGATCATTTTCTTTTGAAGTTTCAACATCAACATCTGGAGAAAAGATTGCGGAATAATTTATTTCTTTAAATTGTAATTCATTAAAATAAACAAAGTATTAAATTAATACATTAATTTCTTAATAAATCAAGAAGTTTTACCTATTTTAATTTCACATTTTACTATTTAAAAAGTTCTTAGAAATTAGCCATTATTTGTTAGTATATGTGTTTTTAAAAATAATAAAATAAGATTAAAAACAAAAGCTTAAAATATAGAAAATTCTGCATCTCTTACGGTATAATAGAACACAGTGATATTTTTCTTTCTTGGGAATTTCTGATAGCACTCATCTCGGATCAATCCTCACACACAAATGTATGGTTTGAATCCCATGTTACTTGCAGAGAACACCTTTTTCATAATGTGATAGCACATCTAAATTCTAGGGGATTTTATACCTCAGTAAACATCAATACAATGCAAATGATGATTTATGGGTTTTCTTTTATCTATGATCTTTTATTCATTGCCTCATGTAGAGCAGATGTGAAATATAATCTTTGTTCCGCAAATACAGAGAGAGTACAGAATTCTTGGATCAGCTATCTTTTATTTAAAAAAAAATAAAACAAACAAACAATGAGATGGCAAGTATTCTACATTTTTGCAGTTTATTTTGTGATAAGTCCCTTCTAGTATTTAAAAAAAAAATTCTAATAACGATTTGTCCTGAAGAAAATGAATTTGGTTTTGGTTTTTAAGTATTATGTTTAAAATTTTTTTCTTACTCAGAAAGAATTTTAATTAAATAAAAATTAAAAGTGCAATTATATTGCATTCAAATATGCAGTGTTGACATTCATAAACCTGCTTTAAATTCTCTCCACTTGAGCTGTGATGGCAGGATGAGTAGTGGAGAAGCAGAGTACAAATACTAGAAAAAAAGCACTGGTGTTAAATAGTGTATTGCACTTAAACATTAGTAGTGTTCAATATTTAATGTCCAAATATGACAAGTTATAGGTCTTATCTCAGAGTTGAAAAGCACCTTAATTCTCAGAAAGACAAGGAATTTCTAATGGATGAAACTCCTTTATGAAAGTTTTCCCAAACACTCACCAGATCTGTAAGTGTCTGGCAGCAAGTTACCCATTCTATTGTTGGATAACCCTTACTTTGTTTTTTGAGGTAGTCGGTGTTTTGTTTTGTTTGTTATTTTCATGTTGACATAACTGCCTACCTGAAATTTCTGCTTAGTAGACCCTTACAAGTTCTGCCTGTGAGTACACAAAGAAGACATGCAATCATGTGACAGCACAGAAAATGTATACAGATACCTTTCATGACCTTTCAGAGTTGGCTCCCTCAGGCTAATCATCTTCATCCTCGTGTCTTTAACCCATTTTTCTCTTTCAACATCCTTCCTCTCTTGTTCCTTCTGCCCTTTCTTTTATTTCTCTTTCCCTCTTTTCTTTTCTTTTCTTTTTTTTTTTGCAATACGCGGGCCTCTCACTGTTGTGGCCTCTCCCACTGCGGAGCACAGGCTCTGGACGTGCAGGCTCAGCGGCCATGGCTCACGGGCCCAGCCTCTCCGCGGCATGTGGGATCTTCCCGGACCGGGGCACGAACCTGTGTCCCCTGCATCGGCAGGCAGACTCTCAACCACTGCGCCACCAGGGAAGCCAGTCTTTTCTTGTTTTTATGAAAATTAATCAATAAAAATTTCAATTAAAATAGAGTTGGGAGGCCAGAAGGGGGAGCTCTCATGCCCTAAGAGATAGCAGAGCCCAATAGGAAGAAGACTCCTCTTCTTGCCTGGCAAGAGCTCAGTCAATGAAGTCACAGTCACAACTCAGCCATTGAAGAGCCATGAACTCTTTGTTTACTATAGCCCTCCCAACTTCTTCCCTTCTTTAAGAGTTCTCCTCTCCATATTTGCTGGGGACTTGCATGTGGCTCACCCTGGTTGCGGATCCAAACTGCAATTCTCTGCTGATCCCAAACAAACCCATTTTTGCTGGAGAAATAACCGGCAGTCTATTTGTTTTAAGTCAACATTTTCAATTAGCGTTTGACTGGGATCTCTTATACAACAAACATTGTAGATACCATTGGAATTATAAAGATAAATACAATAGAGACTTTGTCTTCAAAGAACTTTAATAAAGTGTCTAGTGTCAACTAAACAAATGATTATAACCCTATAAAACAACTGCTATAATGGAAATAAACACATTGTTTATTACTGTATACAACTCTGACAATAATATTCTAGAGATGGGTATTATGTTTATTTTGTTAATTATAAAGTAATGTATGCCCACTGTAGAACATATATACCTGTAATGATAATAATAATTGTTGTTATTATTATCATCAATATGATCATTTATCACGCATTTGTTTTGTGTCAGGCAACTTACCAAGCAGTTTTCATTTATTAACTAAATTAAAATGCACAATAAACCTTTGTTATATGTCTTATGATCCTATCATTATCCTTATTTTCAGGTGTAAAAAGTGAGGCAATGGGGCTTCCCTGGTGGTGCAGTGGTTGAGAGTCCTCCTGCCGATGCAGGGGACACAGGTTCGTGCCCCGGTCCAGGAAGATCCCACATGCCGCGGAGCGGCTGCGCCCGTGAGCCATAGGCGCTGAGCCTACGCGTCTGGAGCCTGTGCTCCGCAGCTGCAGAGGCCACAGCAGTGAGAGGCCCACGTAAAACAACAACAACAGCAACAACAACAAAAAGTGAGGCAAAAAGACATTTCACACTTAAAAACTGCTAATTCTTTGTAGGAGCTAAGGTCATTTGATTCCTGAGCCTACACTTTTATAATGCTGTAAGTGACATGAATATCACTGAAACTCCATTGGTTGGCATGTTCTGCTTTTAGTCTTTCACATTCATTATCGCTTTTCTTTGGCCACAACACCCTGGTTTTTCAAACAAGGGTTCACTCCAAGTTTGGGGCTTGCTCCCTTCCTTACAACTCCAGGTGTGGGCCGTAGAGCAATCAGCAACAGCTTCTTCCCATGAACCTGTGAATGGTTTGTAGATCACCTGACACACAAAGGCGCATCCATCCTAGGAGATATTGGGTGGGGGCTTCTGAGTAAGAAAAAATTCCTTATTCTTCTGCATAAGAAACATATATTTCTCCTAAAGGTGAACAAGGAAGAATGCAGCCCTTTGAAGCTGTTGGAAGTCATCTTATCATCATGAGGGGAATCTAGTTTATGTATCTTAGAAACAAAACATAAACAGAATTAGGTAAACAGTGCTATAGGATTATTCCTTATTTAAGCTATTCAGATGTCTCTGCTAAATTTTTTCTTTAAATATTCCAGCCTGTTTGGGTTGAGTTTCTGTTATTTGAAAACAAAATTTTCCAACTTGATACATGTCAATAAACAAGGTATGCTTTACTAACCCCACAGTATAAATAAATACATAGTATAGATAAAACTGTATATATTGTCCATTCCAAATCCTCTCCAACCACAATCTTACTGACTCAGTTAACCTTGACATAGAATTCTGCCATTTCTCTCCCACAATTAATATTGATATTTAAATTCAAGTGCTATTGAAATAAGATAGTAAAGAGAATATGCCTTAGAAGACTCCTGTTATGAAATATGCAGGAAAGCTTAAAGATTGGGATGGGATTGGTTATATCCACTTACATATTTGTTTAATAATGTTCACTAAGCATCTACTGTATGTCTACCCTGGAGATAAAAATTTGAACAAGTAAAAATACCTGTGCTCACAGAGTTTACAGTTTAGTTCTCTTCCAACATGCACACAGTCTTTAATGACACTAAACACAGATACAGTGAACAAGCAATTTAGAGATTAGTAAGAAATAAATGTAAAAACATTTAACATACGTTTTTCTAGTTGCATAATCAATCTAGAATACAAAAAATGAACTGAATGTTTATGTTTAACAAGTGCCCTTTACCTACACAGAAATGAAATTATTGATAATTAGAAAAATGTCACGACGACTCTATGTTGTTCCTATAGAAACCTTTGCCACACGAGATATGTGACATACATTCCACTGTTTTGACATGATTAAGTGTCAAGGGAATGACATTTCTGAGGTAATGTGAGGTTAAATAATGGTGACTAAAAATACAGGTTTCTACCACCTGAGCTTGAAGGAATATATATGTATAACATTCACTACTATAAATCATTAATAATTTAACAGAATTGATTTTTTTTGAAAAGAAAGAGAAAAAGTCAATTAAATTAGGAGAAAAAAAACCCCCTCCAACTCAGAGAGCAGGTAATAATGTTTTGGAAATATATTATAACTCATCGCATCTATTTTCATTCCAATATTATTACTTATGGATTTTGCTGAAAATAAATATGCTGGTTTTTTACACTGTATCAACACTAAATAGACAATTGTGAGTCAGGAATTTCCAAAAGACCTTGCCTTATTTCAATATTATTAGCTAACCATTATTTGTTAAATAATATTAGCTATCTATTCTGTTTGTTTTAATTTTAGATATATTTCAAAATAAAATATGCAAAATATTTTCCTTTCATTGTTTTTTATTTTACAGAAGAATATTTTTCATATACTTTATCCTACAGAAAACTTGATCTACAAAGAATGAATTTCCCCATCCATAATTATAATGAAAATATTGGTGGGTCGAAAACCTACAGTTTACTAAAGAACAGTTATCTTAATTTTTTATCTTGTATTTCTGAAAATAAACCTTTTCCTGTTTGTTTTTCTTCCCCACAGAAGTCTGTGAAGTGACTTATTTAGGCAAGATTCAGTTAAATTTGTCACTAACTGGTTAAGAATAGCATAACTTTATTTTTTATTTTTTAAAACAGTTGTGTTTCAGTATAACAGCTTTAAATTACCATTTGGAAGAAACATCTTTTGATTACTAAGGATTATAGTAGGAGGTGTTTTCAGTCTAAGAAATTTGAAGATTGAAGGGTGCTATGGACTGAACTTTGTCTCCCTATATATTCAAATGTTGACATCCTAACCCTTAATATGACTTATTTGGAAACAGAATATATTAGGAGGTAACTTAGGTTAAATAAAGTCATAAGAGTGGGGCCCTTGAAGAATTAGTGCCCTTAAAATTGAAGAGATGTGGGGCTTCCCTGGTGGCTCAGTGGTTGAGAGTCCGCCTGCCGATGCAGGGGACACGGGTTCGTGCCCCGGTCTGGGAAGATCCCACATGCCGCGGAGCGGCTGGGCCTGTGAGCCATGGCCGCTGAGCCTGCGCATCCGGAGCCTGTGCTCCGCAACGGGACAGGCCACAACAGTGAGAGGCCCGCGTACCGCAAAAAAAAAAAAAAAAAAATGAAGAGATGCAAGAGAGCTCACTCTCTTCAACAGCTGAGGACACAGCAAGAAGATGGCAGTCTTCAAGCCAGGAGGAGAGCTCTCACCAGAACTCAACCATCTATGCTGGCACACTGATCTCAGACCTCCTGCCTCCAGAACTGTGAGAAAATAAATTTTTGTCATTTAAGCTACTCTGTCCATGATAATTCGTTATGACAGCCCGAGTTGACAATTACAAAGGGAGATCTAAAATGGGCACCTAAGCCCACAGTAGAAGAAAGAAGAAATTATGATAGTGGTTACAAAAGTCATTTAATATCTATTCATTAATTCCTTTATTAAGCAAATATTTACTACATAACACTATGTGCTAGGCAGAGAAAACAGCAATGAATAAGTCTCTTCTCCTGGCTCAGCAGAAGGTGTATTTTAATGGAACAGGTAATAATAGATATGAAATATCAGGTAGCTGTAAGTGTTGTGAAAAATATATATATAAAGTAGTATATGAGCTCAGAGTTTGACAGTACTGCTATTTTAAATATGATGACATAGCAGTCACAAAGAACTGAAGAAAATGGGAGTGGATATTAGGGGAGAGCCATATGAATATTTGGAAGAAGGCATCCAGGAAAAGAAAAAAGGAAAAAACCAAGTGAAAAAGTCTTGAGAAAAAAAGCCGGGCATACATGACATATCTGTGTGAACGTCAAGGAATTGATACGGATGAGCATGTGTATGCAGTGGAAGGAATAAGGATTGAAGAAGTTGGACAACATTGGATACTGGAGTCCTTGGTAAAGATGTTGGAATTTATTCCAAAAGCTGTAGTATAATGGTGTAAATTCAACATACACCTTAATTTGAAACCTGGAGAATTTTAAAAAAACCTGAAGAGCGTCAAATTGATTAAAAGATTCTGATTTTTTAATAACGAAATTCAGAGGGGCAAAAAAAAAATAATGGTCTATAATATTGTCAGCTGTTAATGGAATCAGGCTTTTGCATGTGGTAATTGAGGCCTTCTTCACTTACCTGATTATCTAAATGAGCCTCTCTCACAAAAGTCTTATCCTGCTTAACTTTTCTTCATGGAGCTTACTGTTACCTTACAAAGGGCCGTCCTGGAATCCATAAGTTTATCCCTAAACTTATGATCGTTCTGCTTGATGCTTTTTTTGGCTTTACTATGGCATGAAAACAATACACATTCAGTAGAAACCATACTTTAAATGTTGACCTTTTCCTGGGTTAGTGACATCTGGTAGATACTCTCTCATGATGCTGGGCAGAAGTAACCTCAGCTCCCAGTCAACCACGGGGTCAAGAGAGCAAACAACCAGTACACTTACAACCATTATGTACCCAGACAACCATTCTGTTTTTCACTTTCAGTACAGTATTCAATAAGTTACATGAGATATTCAATATTTTATTTTAAAACAGGCTTTGTGTTAGATGATTTTGCCCAACAGTAGGCTAATGTGAATGTTCTGAGTGTGTTTAAGGTAGGCTAGGCTAAGCTATGTTGTTTGGTAAGTTAGGAGTATTTAATGCATTTTCTACTTAAGATATTTTCAACTTACAATGTGTTATCAGGACAAAACTCTCTTGTAAATTGAGGAAAATCTGTATTTATTTATTTAACTTATTTTTTTTTTTGTGGTACGCGGGCCTCTCACTGCTGTGGCCTCTCCCGTTGCGGAGCACAGGCTCCGGACGCGCAGGCTCAGCGACCATGGCTCACGGGCCCAGCCGCTCCGCGGCATGTGGGATCTTCCCGGACCGGGGCACGAACCCGTGTCCCCTGCATCGGCAGGCGGACTCTCAACCACTGCGCCACCAGGGAAGCCCTGTGTATTTATTTTTTTATTGTCCAGTTCTGTCAGCTTTACCATTAGAACGTAAACTTCCTGAGGGAAGGGATTTTGTCTCTCTTCTTCAGCATTGTACTCTAAATGTCTAGACTGGTGCTCATTCACTGTTGAATGACTGCATTAATGAATCACAACAGTTGAGAAGCAATTTTGGTGTTATGATAAGAGAAATGTCATAGATAAAATGGAAGCACTAGCACAGTGGAGTATTTGTCTATTTGCGCTACAAGATTAGTCATGAAGGCTTGATTGGAACTGTCTTTCTTATTTATGTAAAAAGCACCTAGTACAACACTTAATAAATAAAGAAAGGCACTTGCCATAGATAATCTAAAGCAAAATTAGAGTTAGCAGGAAAATACCACAAATCAGCTTAGAAAAAATTTTAAACTCATAGGAAAAATAATTCTGTGATAAGGACACAATAGATTGAGAATATAACAGGCTGAAGAAGCATGTTGAAGTCTATGGATACTGGGAAATGGATTGAATAAAAGAAGTCAAAAATCAAGAAGAGCATGAGATAAAAAGGGCGAATGAAATTAAGTGAAGAGCCATCATTTACTCAATATTTTAAAAAAGGGAGCATATCAAATCCTCTTTATTTTTAACTAATATACTTATCAATCTTAAATTAAACTGAATACAATCCCCATTACATTCTAGTCTACCTTGAGAGGATATCGACAAAATTATTTTCACGGTACCATTTTTTAACTTACTGCCTCTATACTATACTACCTCTATAACAATATTTTTAAACATTTTTTGCATATTTAATATACTAGGTCACCTGGCACATTTTCTATATTTTTATTGCTTAATTTTGAGAATATATTTAACTATGTTGTATTTAAAATGTGTCTACTTTCAAAAGGGAGACTATTAGCTGCCTATGAATTCCAGCTAGAGGAAAATCTACATTACTAATTTCAAGAATAAACTTTTTCCTTGTGATCATTTAAGCCAGATAATACTTCAATGTCACTGTGGAATTAAGGCAGGGATGATTTGGGGATTTGCATAGTAATTGGTGTGACACATATGCCATACTGTACAGGGCTATGGACACAGATGGTGACGAATTTACTTGCCATAGTCCCTGAGATCAGTATAAAAATGTGATGAAATTGATTTTTTTTTTCATTCTTTGAGGTTTGTAAGTAACCATGCTGGCTAATGAGCTAATTTAGATAGGCTTTAAACAAGAATATAATCACATTGATGCTAATTATTAGAAAGTAGCAAAAAATGAAGCTTTTTAGCTTCCATTCCAGGTTTTAATTAGCAATTAAATGAAAAGTTACTTGACCTATGATTAAGTTTCAATGTGTTCTTATATGTATATATGTAAAACAGTTTTAGAACTATAATTTCCATAAAAATGTCTCCAAAAGAAATATCACCAAATATCTTTCCAATAATAAATATTCTAAAAAATACATTTAAACTAAATACTGGAGATGCAGCACAGTTATGAGTATCCTTGCAAGTAAATTAAACTCTAACAAATGGAATCAGAAAAAGTTCTATATGAAAATGTCATCTAAATTAATCCCAGTTCTTAAAGTATTAAATTATTTCTGACTCATATATTTGCTTTGTTCATAATCGGGTAATTGTCTGATGCATGTTGTGCCATAATGATTGTCATTTTTAATATACAAAAATATTTAGTAGTGACAAAATAAATTAAAAAATGAAAAACATTTAAATGTCTTTTGGGGGCACCTCATTGTCTTTGCAGCCATAACATTTATATGATAAAGTGTTTAAAAATAACGTTATTGCCAAACTTACATGAAATGTTAGAAAAGGATATAAATTTTAGCTTTAGAAGTATATATATAGTAGATTTCTGTATTATTCTTGGTACCTCTGAATCTTTTTTTTTAAAATAAATTTATTTATTTATTTTTGGCTGCGTTGGGTCTTCTTTGCTGCGCGCAGGTTTTCTCTAGTTGTGGCAAGTGGGGGCTACTCTTCGTTGCGGTGCGTGGGCTTCTCATTGTGGTGGATTCTCTTGTTGTGGAGCACAGGCTCTAGGCATGCGGGCTTCAGTAATTGTGGCCCATGGGCTCAGTAGTTGTGGCTCACGAGCTCTAGATCAGGACAAATCCACAGGAGAGGAAAAGTGTAGAAGCGTTTACTATTCTGAAGGTTATCTAATTTCTTTTCAATCAAGGCTAATTCAACAACAAAACAGTTTTAAGTGACGCGGAAGCTTAAAGCTTACAGTTTTCATATATTCCTTATGGATTTTCCTAAGCCTTTTCATATTCTATTTTAAATGTGTGTTTCCTGCTAGCACCTTCCCCGTCACCACTGCAGAGAGAGGAGCATTATACAGATAAGACAAAGTCTGTAACTTATTAATTTTAAATCTTATTTCTTTAGTTCCTGGCACATAGAAGGTGCTCAGTAAATGATTGCTGAATGCAGGAGCAAATCCAGTTTTACCTGCTATTATCTGCAATGAGAATCTTTTCAAGATTCAAGATAATTACTAAGGGTATTCATATTTTTAAAACTCTGATATGTTAGTAATTCCACTGGTAATTATACACATTTCACAGAAACTGAAAATATCCTTCAAACTACTATTAACCACAAAGTTTAACCAAATAGACTTCTAAGTATGTTTAGACATGAAGGCTTAATAACATAATATATCCTTCACAATCCATAATACTTAGAAAATATGTAGAATCCCATGGCACAGGACTAAGTACTAAAATACTGGTCTTAAAAATGCATATATATATACATGTATACATATAACATACTCTGTGCTTCCCTGCTTCTTCAATAGATGAAACGGAATATAATTTAATGCTTTCTTGATGACTTGGACTCATTATCATGAACTTCAGTTATGTGACATCCTATACTGTTACAGATATAATATGACTACAGATGCTGATGGCATAAATTCTATTATTAAGTTTTAATAGTCTAATGTAATTAGCTGCAATGTACATTGCAAAGCAGCAATTGTTTTGTCTTCTTCCATGTTTTAGTCACTTTCTTTGATACTGTTATTATTTGCTAAGTCCCTGTAATTAGTTAAGGGAAAGCTCAGGCTACATTTAAAAAGAAATCCTGAGGAAAACATATAATCTACTTAAAAAATCTCCACAGGCTTGGTTTAACAAATTACTTGGTACTGTTAATGACCACTAAAACAGTAGAAATTTCCCAAAACACGGTACCTGCACATGGTGCCAGATGTTTTATTTAACAGATTTGAAACTAAAAATCAATTTGGTTGTCATTCATTGCCCTTTTGCGGATTTAGCCATAAAATGAATCAGTGAAAACAAGAGGGAGATACATAAGAAACTCTATTTTATGTTAAATATAAAAGGGAATTTTTTTGCTAACATAAATCCATAATTGTGATAGGATTATTTTCTATAAATAGTCAATAGGTAGGTACACATATTCATAAACTCATAACAACTCTACTTACTCATAGGGATACTTGATATTAAAAATACCCTGCATAATAAGAATAATATATTTAAATGTTCTTTAAAAGTGTTATCAAATATTTTGATGTGAATGTTTGAAATGATTTACTTATTTCTTTTACATTTACATTTTCAAGCTGGCAAAAATTTTACAAGTTGAGGAGAATGTTTGCAGTTTGCCTATTACTTTTCCTGTCACTAATGGAGATAGCTGATCTAATCACTTTAGAGAATTTATATCATTTATATCAATGCCATTTTTATTTTTTCTATATTATTCTCATGTAGTAAGTAATCCCATGTTGACCTTTACTCATATCCTGCTTCCCCATGAAAGAGCATCCTGTAATCTATAGACATATCTAAAGAGGCCAGGAAGGTTAGGATGTGCTGTTATATACGCAAAATGTCATCAGATAGAGGGTGCCCCAAGGAGAATACAAATCCTTCTTGCTATGGTCAAGCATCTCAATGATGCTTCGTAGGCAATCAAGTACATAGACGCTGGTCTGACCTGCCATTGACTTGAGTAGACCGCCTGACGTTTCAAGCTTGCTATTTAATCGGCCAAATTCCAGTTATAAGAATGGGTAATTTCTAGGGAAGACTATGGGGCACTTTATCTACTTTCCTCAAGTTTATCTTACTTTTTTATAGCCTCAGGGGTTTGCTCATGTCCCTTCTTTCTGGAATTCATTTTACCTCCCATGTGGGGGGAAAGCGACACTAATTCCTCCTTTGGAACTTACAAGGAAGCACTTCTGTGATCCTAAATGCTCTGTAGCATGCAGGCTCCTGTAATAAATCCATTGCACCTGCTCTATCGGCCCCTTCAGCAAACCACGCTGCACTTACCTGTTCTCTTAGTCTAATTATCATGACAGCAGGACTTTCCCCACCTACTGCCTAGGTGTGTCCAGCAACGCTCATATATTTATTCTTTAATCTCTGTGTCACTTCTGTTTTTAACTTTCCTTCTAAATACAAATTTAACAAATGTATCTTGATGGTATTCTTCAAATATTACAAAAAATAGTTAATATCTCCTTAACACAGAGGTATCTCTTTTACTGAAAAGACTTCTCTCTAGCTGTTCTATCAGGTGATTTTTCAGTTCCGTTAAAGATTTAAGGAAATTGAAACAGGAACATGATGCTCTCTGCAATCTCAGAAAAGCTTGAGTATTTTTCCTAGTCTTCTGCTCCTGACACCAACTAGATTGAACACGAAGATTTCCCCTGACAGAGATAAGATATTAAACCTAAACATAAAAACAATGAAGCAAGTTTTCATAAGCTAAATCCATTCCAATAAGAATAATTAAGAATATTTTCTCTCTAAATTTATATGTTGATATTGTCTTTTCATTTTAAAAATTAGTGGAGATAAATGATGGTAGTTTTCTAATGGTTTTTATTTGGGAAAAGAAAATGAGATAATATTAATAAATAAACATCATCTTTAGGTCCTCCCATTTTTGTTGCTGTTACTGCTGAACTAGCCCTGGCTTCTGAGATCTATACTCTAAGAAGGCCCTTTCTAGATCAGATGCTAGAAATCCTAGCATCCTGACCACGAATCTTCGTGGATCCAATCACAGGCACTATAACTAAAATGTTTGTTCAGAAGTAGATCGCAGAGTAATAAATACATGGAAGTGACTAGGAAATAATGTTTTTCAAATAGTTTCGTGCAGTTTAGAGTTGTAATATTTATCTTGTTTTCAAAAGAAAACAGCATCATCGTTTTAGTTCCAAATGAGTAATTTGTGGCCTTAAGGCTCACGGGAGGCAAGCTTGCATTCCAGTGTTGCTAAGAGTGAGAGCTCGGATGTCTACGAGGGGGCTTCATCACATTTGCTTTAGACACATTTATGCCTTGCAGCCACTCAGGAGCTCAGAGAAAGAAAAGCCACTGTGATTATATGTTGGAGGAATAATGAAGTCATGTAAAGGAAGGAAAAAAATACTGTGTAGATCACAGTAGCAAATGCACATAAATCCCTTTAAAATATCATTTAGCAGATATAAGCCTTATACCACCAACAGTCGCATTGCCATCATGAACCTTTTGCAATTACATTTTTACCCCTTCTAATTCAAATTTCCTTTATCATTCAGAATGAGTAATTCTCATATTTTGTATGTACCAAAGAGCAATATGTTGACTAAGACAGTTTCAAAGGAAATTGTAAGATATTTTTGAAGTAGCTCTACTTACTATGTCTGAAAATTCATATATTCATTTTTAATATTATGTATCTTCTAGGTTTTTTACCTTTTCTTCCCAAATGTAACATACTGAATATGTAACAAATGCATCTTGATTGTATTCTTCAAATATTATAAAAATAGTTATGTTTCTAAGTATTTAGTAGCTATAAGTATTTTTAGTCATTATATATAAAATGAATTATTTCCATTGACTCAGCAGATACCTTTATAACTATGAAATTACTGCTACCATTGTAGTGGTTTAAGTTGAAGAGGTAAAACTTTGAAGAAAATTTCTACCATTTAATACATAATGAGATTTTTAAAGCATTCTAAGATCAAAGCACAGTAAGGCATTTAATAGGCAGAAACGTTGAAAAAGAATCATAGGCACAAACTGAACTCACAGTTGAAGCCAACTGCTTTTCTTAATTAGGTGTTAGACAAAAGCAATGCACAGAAATTTTCTTTAATTAAAAGAAAATTATACCTGGTACCTCAGCAATAAATATTGGTTAACTGATCATAAAATTATTTTAAAAACACCAAATATTATCATTTAGTACAGTTATCATTATAACATTATAACCAACTTGTTCCAAATCCCAATTTTATTTGCAGCTTTGGTAAATATGTTCTTTAATAAGTCATCCTGAGACGTATGCTTTGCTCTGGGGCTGTGGCGTTTAGTCAAGTCTCTCTAGCTTCATTTACTGCTCACAGCCTTGCTATTTTTGTACCTCCATCATCCCCAATCAAAGAGCTTATTATAGCATTGCTGAAGTGCTCGAGATAGATTTCCACCCTATGGGAGTCATTTCCTCTTATCAAAAGCAGGCTCCTTTTCCCAATCTCTTCCTTTTTCTGAGAATCTCCATTCCACTACTGGGATGGATTAGAGGCAGCGGTTATTAAAATGCAATAGCTTTTCTCCAATTTCTTTGGAATCCTGAAGACAACCCACAGTTTATCTAAAGTCAAGATTTTTTAAATTTAACTCTCTGCATAGTGCTCTGCTGGTTGTATAGTCGTGTGTCAGCCCCCTTAAGGGGCTAACAGTCTAGAAAAAGTAGAATTTTAATTTTTGTAAAATCCATTCAAATGTGATTGAATAAGGAAAGAAAGTAAAAATAAATTAAAAACATATTAAAAAAAATAGATTTTTGTCCACAAACACAAAAGAATTTACTTCATCCCTAAAGTTGGTTATATATATATATATATATATATATATATATATATATATATATATATATATATATATATATATATGTTGCAGTACGCGGGCCTCTCACTGTTGTGGCCTCTCCCGTTGCGGAGGACAGGCTCCGGACGCGCAGGCTCAGCGGCCATGGCTCACGGGCACAGCCACTCCGTGGCGTGTGAGATCTTCCCGGACCGGGGCACGAACCCGTGTCCCCTGCATCGGCAGGCGGACTCTCAACCACTGCGCCACCAGGGAAGCCCGGTAATATATTTTTGTATGTTTTTTTTTTTTTTCCTTTTTAATGAAATGTTACTCTGATTAAAGTGTTCTTTAATCATAGTTGGTGTTTCATGATATATAAGGGGCATCAATATCATTGCAATCTAGGAATGGAATAGAGAGGCCTCATTATGGTGCCCTTGCTCAGACCTTAATTTTGGACTTGACCAGGATTTTCATTACAAACAGTCAATGCAAATGCTGATTCCAAAATAGGTTGTCCCTCTTCTCTCATGTAGGTGTGGTCTTGATTTAATAAGTAAAGCAGGGCAAAAAAAAAGGGAAAGTAAAAGAAATTAATAGCTTTCCCTAGATGTTGAAATACAGAAATTTTGTTTAAAGAGGACAAAACTCATGCTAACTCAAGATCTTAGTGAAAACGTATAATCAGCAAACTCTTTTACATTCTGTTAACCCTAAAAAATCAAATCTTTGCCTTTTAAAAAATCTTTTGCTTGGAAACATTAACTTTTAGGCAATATATCCATTGATTCATTCTTTCTTTTATGCATTCATGGAACAAATATTTGAGCTGTATTGTATCAAAAATTTGATACCTAGCCTCAAGTAGCTCCCTAATAGGATAGTTAGGGAAAATATACTTGCAGGTGTGTACATTACAGACAGTATTAGGATTTATATGTGACTACTAGCTAAATATTCGCTATAGACCATACTCCTCATTTTATTAAAATTAGTCTTTGTACTCATAAACCCAAGATGAAAAACAGATGAGAATGGCATTGCTTTTATTAAAGCTTAGGTGAGGGGCTTCTCTGGTGACGCGGTGGTTGGGAGTCCGCCTGCCGATGCAGGGGACATGGGTTCGTGCCCCGGTCTGGGAAGATCCCACATGCCGCAGAGCGGCTGGGCCCGTGAGCCATGGGCGCTGAGCCTGCGCATCCGGAGCCTGTGCTCAGCAGTGGGAGAGGCCACAGCAGTGAGAGGCCCGCGTACCGTAAAAAAAAAGAAAAGAAAAGAAAAAAAAAAAAGCTTAGGTGAGTATCCTGGAAACATTTGCCCCATATTTCCATTACGCTCTTGGCACAAGGCTTTGGATCATTTGAAGCCAATAGAGTTACAGTACTATTTACAAAAGGATGGATGTAGGCAGGGGGAAAGAAAAAGATAATCCATTTCTTGGTGCTGTTCTTACTCTGGGCCAGAAGGAATCAGGGAAGAAGCGGCTCCCCACTATTGGATCCCAAAGATGGATAGATGTGGACAGGGCCTTTGGTGGAGGACCACAGCAGCCTGAAGTGATCCTGTGGTCAGCATGCCTGGATATATTGATAGATTCCTTGATGACCTTACTTTTTTCCCTCCCTCTGATAGAGTGCAAGATAGGAGTAGAAAGACTAATGCTTATGTGGATCACTAGCATTTCTCTCCAGCTTATTACATTTGTTTTATTCTTAAAGGCAAAGAATAGATTTCTGATTCTCCAGGTGATCTGGCTTTGGAACTAATGAGATTTGTTAAAAGAAAAATTTGCTGATCTAGTTGGCTTTTATTTAGCAATTCATGAATCAAGAAGCATCCAGTCTAAAAAACAGAAAGGAGTTTGAAAGAGCCATACAAGGAGAGATTTTTATAGACCAAAGTGAGTAGGAACAAGGAGGTTATGCATTTGCTGATTGGTTAGAGCCGGGTTACTATCCTTATATTGGAGCAGTGTATTGGAGCAGGGGGAGCTAACCTGTGCTGAGCAGACAAGAGCTGATGGGTTGCCTTTGGCCTTCCTTTTCTGGAAGAGTGGGACAAAGAAATTCAGTTAAATTTCGTTTTGCTTAGCATGAGTGACTCCATCTTGGGTCTAATCTAGTAACTTTAAAAGATGCTTTCGTGCCTTCTTTTTCTTTTCTTTATGTTCTTCAAATAGTACCACACTTTTATAGCCAGAGACTCTATTCTTTGAGAACCGAAAGAGTTGACTGTAAGGCCAACTGGCCCGAGGCAGGGGAACACAATCAGATTCACAGGTTGCATCAGACCAAAATTCTCCGGACCACCCAGTTCCAGAAACTGCCTTGGAGACATTCCGGACCACCCAGTTCCAGGAACTGACCTGGGGACTTTGAACCCAGCCCAGCCTTCCCGCCTTTCGAGGGGCGGGACTAACGGTCCCCCAGGATACCCGAAAAGACCACCAAATAAGGAATACCCTGCGCCCTCCCAGATTCACCACACCCCTTTCCCTTCTTCCCCTATAAAATCTTGCCCAGCCCTCGCCCGGGTGTGACTTCTCTGGCCCCTTTCTCTCGGACCAGTGAACCTCGCCTGGGAGCGCTCCCTAATAAAGCTCACTTGAAGCTTTCCTCTGTTTCGCGGTGCCGTTTGTTAAGATCCGACCTTACATTGACAATTGTAGTTGTTTTTTGTTTTTTAATCTTCAAGAGTTTCACTGTCCTGGCATGTAGTAAACTTAGCCGAGGCTTGAAAAAGGAAATGGTGAGGATTTGAGTGCCAGGAAGGGAGAAGCAGTGCTTTGTATCTGGTAAATATTTAAGACTCTGATTAATAAGTTATATTTTCTGAAGTTTTTTGCTGGTCTCCCAGCGTTACATCCTCTTCTCTCCCTCCTAATACTGAGTGACCAGAAAGGAAACCTTGGTAGCTGCATTTACCCCGCTTTATTATTTTAGTTTAGTCTATGAATTTTTCTTGTAGAATGATTGGAAAGTTTTTTATTCTCCACTAACATTATGCCCTGAGGAAACAACTCTCCCCAAATTCCATCACTGATAATTGGATTTGATAATACAGATGACCGAAAACCAACAATAGGTTAAATACAAGTGTCATAAAAATGCTTTGCAAAAATAGGTTGGTAGAATCCTAACTTCCAAAAGGTTTTGAAAGTCTAAAAATTAATTAACTATAAAGAAATGTCTCTAGTTTTGAATCAGAAGCAACCCTAAATTGATAAATGTTTGTAGAGATAATGAAGAAATTATAAAGAGAATTGAGGCAACAGAGACATCATTAATTTTTGAGGAAAATGGTAAATCAAAGGCATTGTAACAGCTACTGGGGAGAAGGAAAGTGTTCAGTAGCTAGGCTTCTTGTTTCCAAGTGATAGCTGACATGTCTTGTTTTTTTCTTTTTTAAATTTTATTTATTTATTTATTTATTTATTTATGGCTGTGTTGGGTCTTCGTTTCTGTGCGAGGGCTTTCTCTAGTTGCGGCAAGTGGGGTCCACTCCTCATCGCGGTGCATGGGCCTCTCACTATCGCGGCCTCTCTTGCTGCAGAGCACAGGCTCCAGACGCGCAGGCTCAGTAATTTTGGCTCACGGGGCTAGTTGCTCCGCGGCATGTGGGATCTTCCCAGACCAGGGCTTGAACCCATATCCCCTGCATTGGCAGGCAGATTCTCAACCACTGCGCCACCAGGGAAGCCCTGACATGTATTTTTGATTAAGGATGAATTGAGTTGTATCATTGTGTTGGATCACTAACTATTAGTTGACAACCTACTATGTACCAGGATTTCTAGTATGTACTGGAATACTGCAGGGAAGTAAAAGTAAATGTCTTTGTTCTAAGAGTTTTTAGACTTTATTATTAAAGGTATGCATTAAATGACGGCATAAACATGATAATATTCTAATATGGAAATATACTTAAGAAATATACATAGTATTATAGGAAATAAAAATGGGAGAAATAATAAAGTCTATGAATCAGGAAAAATCACTCAATGGAGAAAACATTTAAGGTGAAACTTGCAGGGCACTCCATGAATCACATGTTATTAGATGTCACCCTGAAATAAGGCTTATGATTATATAACTGTGATCTGCATTTCTATCAAAATCTAAAGTTAATCACTTATGAGAGCCTATGGCATCTATGTGGTGCCAGTTTAGTTATCTCCTAAGCAGGCAAGTTTGTTAAACTTCCATCCTGTGGTTAATCTTCCCTCACTGAACTCTGAAGACACCATTTCCTTCTGTTTAATAATGATGTTTGTTAGCTCTGAGCTATGAAATCTCTCTGCCTTTAAAGGAGATTAAGTGAAATTAATTACTTTTTCTGCTCCCATGTGTAAAACAGAAAAGAGAAAACTTTCCCCTGCTCCATCATCATCATATTCATGGATGTCTTTACCTGTCTGTCTATTGGCCTGTCTGCCTATCTATCATCTATCTGTCTACTACCTACTTATCTGCTTACCTATTAGGGAGGTGGGGCGAGATGTAAAGGTGGGAGATGGAGTCAATAGGAAAGAAAGATGACAACTGGCCAAGCCAATAAAGCATATATCATTGAAAAATGGAGACTTGACTCTACCCCCATGCCACACAGTTATGCAGATATTTCTGGCTATGTTCCTATATGCTTGTTTCCAAGATCAAATGATATCTTTTCTGTAGTGCACCATATTGCTTACCAAGGTAAGGCAGTGTTAGAGTCTAGAAAAGTGTGGCTTAAATAAATGTAAATGTTTGCACTTCTGATTCATTTCATTTTAATTCTCAGAGAACAGCCTCTTACATATTCAACTTATATTTATATGCAATTTTGTAAATCACCCACGTGAGTAAAAAATGTAATCCTCTGTTTAAATGAAATAGCAGTGTTGGTAGAACCAACATGGTCTAGGACTCAATATAAGAAAAGCACGCTAGAAGGCAAGTAAGAAGGGAAGGAGACATGATGGCAGCCCAGCCCACATACTCTTCAATTTCAGCCTATATTGTAAGTTATTGACTTTTTTCAGAAATAAGATTTTTCTCATTTTCAGATACAAATGATGCTCTTCAGGAAAACTGTGTTCATTTTGGTATGATCAGCAGTGTTCATCGCTAATCCACATATCCTGAGGCTGAGTATAAGTTAAGGATTCCATTATTATAACAGTCTTTTTGTGCTATTCTTTGCTAACACTATAATCTTTTTGTATCCTTATCCCATTGACACTTTTGTTGGCACATTATCAGCAATAGGGAGTTTTCATCATAATCATGTCATATGTTGATAGGAATTTCTAAATATAGCCTTATTGATCCATCATATGAACTAAACCCTTAGGAAGTAGAGAAGATAGAACTTCTATTGGACTATAGTTATTTGAAATATAGACAGAGAAGGCAGATTTTTATCTTTCTTAAACACTTTCACTGTCTTAACACAATAATTTAAATCTTGTGTAATGACATAAAATTTCTTAGTCTCTAAATGATGAAAAAAAAATCCCAACATAAGTACAATCTTCGAATGTACATATGCTATGAGAAATGATATACATTTCTTCTTCTTGCAATGCAGCTATGCAGAAACAAAGGTTATTAGAGAAGATAAGAAAAAGGAAAAATATGAAAAGGAGTAAAAACCAAATTAAATTTGACAATGCTGTCAAACTAGCTTTAGGTGCACTCATGCCTTTCATTATATATAATCAATTCTATGTCAGAATCTCATCATCACCAGTGGATGAATTCCCATAACTTACTGACAGGTAACGCTGCTTTCAGGCTTTTCTCACTTCTACTTTTCTTGTTTTTATTTAGGGAACTAATCTTTTATTACAGACATTGTCTGCTTTAGGTTATTCTCCTATTAAAGAATATTTAATCCGTTACAATCAAAACAGAAATATCAAATGGAAACCCATTCTTAATACTTAACTGATATTTTGAATTTATTTCCTCATATACTTAAGGTTTCTTATGGTTCCTTACATATTTTGCTTATTCTTTTCTATTATGCTTCAGCGGTATCTTCTTCATCTTCTCCTCTCTTTAGGGTAAATATATGCACTTTCCCTTTTCTGGCTCAACAGTCACTGAAACAAAATATTAATATTGATGGCTGTAGTACAGAGGAGGATTTTTACTTTCAAAACCAGCATTGTGCTTATATATGTTGCATGCACAGTGAAAACTAAATACATGGTTAAATGAGCAAGGTTCAAAACATTCATTTCTTCCTTTCATTTCTCCACTTTCAATAAATAATCATTAGACCATACTATGTGTCAGACATTGTACAGGTCATGATTTAAGGTTCTGAATGGATTGAATTTGGACACTTAATTTGAAAACAAATTTGGCTTATTAATTAGCATATATCAAAATGATCCATTGTAAGGTGGACCAAATATAAACTTTAGCTAAGCTCTACTGCTACTTATGTTGACTTCAATTAATCTGTTAAGAAATAAATATTGTGTGCTAAGTTTTGTCTTAGCATATGTATTGAGCTTGACTAGAGGGGAGGACAGATGGACTAGATAAAGAAAATGACATTAAAAGATAAGTGGAAGGAAGAAAGTCAGAAATAAAGAAATAAATAAAGGAAGGAAGAGAGGAGGAAGGAAGGAAGAAGGAAAGAAGAAAGATGAAAACCATCTGGTCTATCCTCTGAAATATTTAAAATCTAATCAGTTACTAAGTGTGAGCTAGGCAAGTGCAGAGACATACAACTAAATGGGTGTTTGCAGCTTTCCAATGCTACCCAGCTTCTCTACAGAGACTTAACCAAAGTGAGTTTTCAACACAAGCCAACAGAGAAAGTTCAGACGAGCCCAGAGTTACAGCTGGCTTCTTCCATAGGGAAAGAGTCACGCTAGCACTGAAGAGTTTACCTACTAACATGTTAGCAGTTCCCTGCTGGGTCACATTTACGTACTCTGAAGTTCCAGTCTTACTGAGTCATTTGGGATACTAGAAAAAATTACAAGTTGATATTTTGTTAAATTTTAGAACATATGTATGGATGGTATTGCTTTGGGAATCAGAGAAAAGAAATGTTCTTTTCTTTTCCCTCTTGAAGTATCATGGTGTATTTGGGTTATAAATTAGCCATTGGTAGACGTAAAATGTTTCAATTAATAGATATAATTGATGAAAACATTTAAACAGCATATTTTTAGTTTTTAATTTTTTAGCTTGTACTCTTTCATTTTTTAATTAAAGTATAGTTAATTTACAATGTTCTCTGTTAATCTCAAGTGTACAGCAAAGTGATTCAGTTATATATATATACATACTATATATATATATATATATTCTTATTCAGAGTCTTTTCCATTATAGGTTATTACAAGATATTGAGTATGGTTCCCTGTGCTATATAGTAGTTCCTTGTTGTTTAAATGGACTTTCTAAATGCCTTGTTTCAGAATGGAATAGTGGGAAATCTGAATTTTGTAGACATGCAAATACATATTC
Organism: Pseudorca crassidens; assembly: GCF_039906515.1. Lineage (NCBI taxonomy): Eukaryota > Metazoa > Chordata > Mammalia > Artiodactyla > Delphinidae > Pseudorca > Pseudorca crassidens. The sequence goes on along the minus strand of NC_090300.1, from coordinate 116,335,579 downwards.
AAATATTAACCCGTCACATAATTTGGGGACTAATTAATTAGATTCGTTAACCTGTTTGATACTCATTTTCCCCATCAGCAGAATTCAAGTCATATTATTCTTTCTTAGAATTATTTTGTGAATTGAATAAAGTAGCATTTATACCACTTGTGAAACACTTAACATAGGGCTTGAAAAATGGAGGTGCTGAAGGAATGGTCGTTGATTGATCATAATGATGAAAACGACAATAACGAAGATGATAAAGCCTGGCATTAACGATATTCAATACATACTAGCATGCTTTATTTGGAAAATATCATATTTGACTTAATGCAACATTATAAAGTGTTGCAAGTAGGAGCCATGCCTGGGGTCAATTTCAGAAGTGTGGTGAGTAGGGTTTGAATTCAAGCAATGAAATGACATTATGGGGGAGAATTACACGTTAACATATGAATTACACTGAAAATAAATTCCATCCAAGTGGTGAGTAGAGGGAGCGAGGGAGGGAGGGAGAGACTCAGAAACTGAAAGAAAGAGACATAAATGAAATAGGCAATGATGTAAAGAACAGTTGCTAAGCTGATTTAACTAATTCCCCTAGACAACGTTTTACTTTGGTTTAGCACCTTTTTAATGAACCAGAAATTTGTCTTGTGGAATCTTAAGATATCAGTAATTACTTGATTATATAGAAGAGAGAAATACAGAAAATTATAATGATAATTTGGTAATATATAAATGACCTGTCTTGGAAAAGTCTTGGTGACATTTAATGATTAACAAAATACACTTAAACCACTTTACATGAATACTCAAGAGTGCCTTCAAAAGAAGATGTTCATTTTCTCTCATCTTCTAAGCTTTATGGCTCTTTGATGATATATTAGCTGCAATACATAAAGTTATCTTTAAGACAGGTCTGTTGTCCTGTGAGAATAAGCTTCCCTAAAGGAAATGCCACAGATCATATGTCATGATATTAAGAGCTTACTTCCTGAAAGCTTGGCAAAAGTATATAAGAAATGTGTGCTCCCCTCTTAAATAAAATAGGAGTGTTCATTCTAATGTAGGAAATAAACCAGGCCTGCATTTCAGACTGTGAAAATAAGACAGAAAGGATTTTTTTTATCCTCTATATTTTCTAAGTTCTTTTTATAAAGTAGAATATTTTGGTAGATATATAGAATTATTACCTTACTAAAATGTCTCAAAAATCCTGACCTAAAAGGACTTCAGAAGGTGGAATAATTTTTTAATATCCTTTAGGAGAATTTTACACCTTAAATTATAAGGAAAAGCCATTCTTCAGCTTTACATTTTAGTGATGTGAAAGCTGGTTATTTGGCACCTCCCTCTTCTCTCTCTCTGTCTTACACACACACACACACACACACACACACACCCTGTCATCTGTGCATATCTGATACTACTATACTACATTATTGCAAATATAGTACAACTATATAAATACACATGTGTATATGTGTGCTTGTGTTTGTACTTTTTCTTTGTTATAACACTCTCAAGAATAATTTACTAAAATGCATTTCCTACTTCTGATAAGACTATTCCATAATAGTTCTGTTATTAAAATAAAATAATATTATAAAATTATTAACAAGGTATCCAAAGGATTATGCTTTAACTTTGAAGTAATAAAATTTGATTTAGATGACCTTTTTAAAAAGTTATTGCTTTCCTTTTAAAATACTTTTTGGATCGTAATTTGATAGTGCAAATTGGGAAATAGTATCCTTAACTATAAAGAAAATTACCAAAAGGGAACAAAGTTATCTAAGTTTAAAAGTTTTAAGAATAACTTAAAGTTAAATGTATAAAATTTTTCAGATTAAATTTTCTTCAATTAACATTTGAAGTACTTAATGAATTTAAAAAGTATAAATATTGAGTGATGCAACCTGTTGGAATAAGCTTATTCTTTAGGGTTTTTTTTTTTGTTTTATTTTTTGTTTTCTGCGGTACACGGGCCTCTCACTGTTGTGGCCTCTCCCGTTGCGGAGCACAGGCTCCGGAAGGGCAGGCTCAGCGGCCATGGCTCACGGGCCCAGCCGCTCTGCGGCATGTGGGATCTTCCCGGACCCGGGCGCGAACACGTGTCCCCTGCATCGGCAGGCGGACTCTCAACCCCTGTGCCACCAGGGAAGCCCACTTTAGGTTTTTTGATATCTGAGTTCCCTCTTATAATATGAATATTTTATTGTCACAATTTAATTGACTTTCTTTCTTATATTTTTTATGTGATGCTTATAATAAAATAGAATTTTGATTAATATTATTAATACTATGTGAGGATCCATTGCTTACAAGATATTGTCCTAGGAATAGAACAAAATGAAAGAGATATGTTTTATTATATTAAAGGGTGTATGATATAATAATTAAACTGTAAATGTTGTTCTTGTACTCAGCAACTGTAACTCATCTATTTCCTCAGCATTTTGTTATATACTCTACTTCACAAATCTGCTTTTTTTGTTTGATTTTCACCATTTGGATATATTTTCACCATTGGATATAATATCCAATACTAATTTATTTAAGATAAATAATCTTGCCTTTTATTAGCCTTTTGTTGGTGGTGAATACTGGATTAATATAAAAATAATTGAAGATGTACAGTAACATATAAGATTTATATTACATATATTTATTCTATTTAGGGAAATATTTTTATCCATGTGTTTACATCAATTCATTTTAAAATTACACAAACATTTTAACAAAAATGTTACTATTTTGATAACGGTGGAATCCATCTTAAATGAGAACATTGATACAAATAAGTGGAAATCAAAACACTGCAAATAACCTATACGGTAAACCACTATCTTTAAAATTTCTAATAAATAATACCCATGTCAATATGTTTTAATTCTATTCGTTGTTAGTGTATTTTTTGGGAACATTTATGAAGCTTGACCAAGTTTTCATTCAGTAAGCACAAATTTGTTGCATGCAAATATGTTAAATATCATGTTAGACATTGAATAATATGATGATTAAAATACAACCTTGTCACCAAGGAATTCACAAGATAGTAAAAAGGATTGTCAACAAACAAGCTACTACAATATTAAATAGCACAATATAAGATACATAGTGGGGCTTCCCTGGTGGCGCTAGTGGTTGAGAGTCCACCTGCCGATGCAGGGGACACAGGTTCGTGCCCGGGTCCGGGAAGATCCCACATGCCGCAGAGCGGCTGGGCCCGTGAGCCATGGCCGCTGAGCCTGCGCGTCCGGAGCCTGTGCTCCGCAACGGGAGAGGCCACAACAGTGAGAGGCCCGCGTACCGCAAAAAAAAAAAAAAAAAAAAAAAAAAAAGATACACAGTGGAGGAATTTTGGAAGAGAGAAATCAATCCTTGGTGGAGGCCTGAGGGAGGGTCCTAGCACTTTGCAGGTGGTGGAGGCATTAAAATGAGTTCTGCAAGATACATGCGAGCCAATAAGGTAAAAGAACACTGTTGGGAAGGGGAGACAGAGCAATAAGGGAGAGTAACATGCCTACAGATCCTGAATAAACGAAAAGAGGACACTGGAATGGGAATTGTGCTAAAATTAAATAATGTTCAAGTGAAGATCATTTTATGATCCTTTGAAGTTTACCCTGAAAACAATGCAGAACCTCTGAAAGATTGCAACAAGGACATGATATCCAGATTGGAGTTCTAGAAAAGTCGTCAGCAATACCCATAGTGAGCACTCATGTGTCAGTCTATGTTAGTAACACTTGAATTTTTTGTTAGAAATATGCTTTCCTTGTTGGATGTTTTGGAAAAAAGAAAAATACATTGCTTTGAACTGTAGCGTTTTCTACACTGTAGTAAAATATAAGCTTCCTGAGGATGGAGGCCATAACTTTTATTCCTCACAGAATATTTTACAAAATAAAATATTAATGACCAGGTTTTGAGTTGATTGACAGTCACCGTTGTTTGGGGATGTTAGGATGCATGCCAGATTACATGGAATGCAGTTTTAATATGAAATAGTCTCTCTTTGTGAATGCTGCTGCTCTTTTCCTTAGCAAAGATCGGTTTCACTGAATTCTATTTTAACCTTTAAAAGTAAACCTAAAGAAACATTAATTATAGGCATCTCAGGTAGATAAGAAGACAAATTGACATTTCTACTTCCACATACCAGTATCTCAGTGGTAAAATAAAGAATTTTTCCCCTTGTCTCTTTTAAAGGGGATTATTTTGTAGAAGTCCAATGCTACCAAGAAATTGGTAGTGTTTATTGCTTGGCTTTAATGGAAATTACATTTTATGGGGAATTGAGATTGATTATCCTTATCTTGACAAGTGAAGATTGAGGGTGTATACTATGGAATAGTGTACTGTCTCAACAGCAAAGGGGAAATGTTTAACATCTTAGTTACTAAGTTTTTAAGACCAGGATTATACAAAGGGTCTATTTAATGCAACCATTTCTAACTTTCAAATTAATGCTATTTAAATTCTATATATTTACTGGTCTGTTTTCCTAAGGGCAACAAAAAGGTCCCATTTTATTGATTGAAAAAAATCTGGTTTGGTCTCAATTTTATTTATCTATCAAGAATAATAAGAAACATGGGATATAGTTATGATTATTATATGAAACCTAACCATGTAGTTCCCTAACACCAGGTGTAGGAAAGTAGTAAGGAATTTATAATAATATTGGTCTCTCTCTGTAAATTATATTTCTCAAATGTCACCCACAACCTATTTTACTAGAAATTAGTAATAAGAAAGAATACATTTTCAAATAATATAAATTATAGTCTTAGCAATGTAGTTTCTATGAAATATAAATTTCAAGTTCCATTATATTGTAATTTAGTTTATAAAACCACTGTGGATCCCAAGTATTATTCATCGTCTCAATGTCAATGACTTAAAAAGATGGTTAAAAGTAACCAAGACCGAGTTATAAAATAAATCAGTTCTGGGGATATAATGTACAACATGGTGACTATAGTTAACAGTACTATATTGTATATTTGAAAGTTGCTGAGAGAGTAGATCTTAAAATTTCTCAACATAAAAAATATTGTAACTATATGAGTGAAAGGTGTTAACTTGTGGTAATAATTTCACAATATATACATATATCAAATCATTATGTTGTACATATAATGATTTGATATATGCCAATACAATATTATATGCCAACTGTATCTCAATAAAACTGAAAAAAAACACTTTAAAAATAATCAAGAACTGAGAACTCTATTTTAATCCTAATTTGGAAGTCAGATTTTAAGGATTTATGAGAGTATATAAATACATATTTGATGATATAGCTTCTGAATCTCATTTTATTGTCTCATTGTTTCACTGTCAAGACCACTAGGGAATAAATATAATACAAAACTCTGTAGAATACAATTGAGTTAATTTTGAATGGACTGGTGTATAGATTTTATGATCTAGAGGCACAGGAAAAGACTCACTTTTCTGAAGATATTTTCATACCGTCACTTGATATTTCACTGCTCAGGAGTCATTTCTTGCATTCTAAAAAGTGTTTTCAGCTGGACCATAAATACCCTCAGAGGAGGCAACCTTTTCATTTTGTAACCATTTAATGACTTTATTTAGTTGTATTTAGTTATTGACTTGCATTCCAGCTGATCACTAATATCTAACACAGTGTATTTTGACACAGGGGAGATCAGTAAGCTGGAAGCATGAAACTTTGTCCAAAGAGGGTTCCCCTGGTTAGGCACTGTGTACCCAAAATGTAGCCAGGAAGAGCTATCCCACCTAGAGGGAATGAAAACAAGGGTCAATGAGGTAGATCAGGAGTATAGAAGAGGAATACTGATTACCTGGGTTTATTTCATGATTTTTGCCTAAGGCAGGATTTGACCTCAGGTAGCAGTAAGTATGATCCCATCAGTGTTGCACCAGAAGTAATCTACAACATTCAGTTAATTTGCTTCACCTACTGAGCAAGACTTGTTCCTTAGTTATCATTGTAAATATAACATCTGAATGTATAACACAGAGGGTCTCAGAGAAAACTGAACCTGTGGGAAATCGTTTGGCTTAATAGCATTTTATCTGGAAGATCAATGTACAAATCTCTTTGAATTTAAATTATTGACCATCTTTACATTATTAAATATTTATACATTGTCTGAAGGAGAAGATTTACTGACCATTTATACAGTTCAAACTAAAGATAATTGCATTATACAATAGGATACACGTTAGTTTTTTAAAAAGTCTTTTATGTGAAATAGATATGTATTTTTGAAATAGAAGAACCTGTATTTGTAACTATTTTACTATGCAATGGCAGCCTGAAATCCAATTTATTTAGAAGTGTATTATTAAATAATATATTAACTAATATTAAATTTAACTAATTTAATATTAAATTTTTGATTTTGAAAAGGAACAGAAAAATGTATGCTGTCTTTCACAGAACTTCAAAGTGAATTTTTCACAATGCTATTTTTTAATTGTAGTTTACAAACAATTTTAAGTTGTAATGTTGATGACAGAGTTTTAATAGATCGGCATGCTGTATAGATGTAAGTGTGTTGCATTTGTATATTGTGAAAAGAAATAGCAAAACTAGAATTTTCATGCAATAAATAGAATTATCTAAAGTTAACATAATACAAGTGTTATTTCAAACTTTACCTGTGCATAGAATGAACTCAAAGAATACTTGTTGAATCAAAGTATACGTAATTTCTAGGTGAAAGTATTTTATCTAGATTTTGCTTCACATGAGTTATCAATACTAGATAATATCATTAAAGCACTAAAATTAAAATTGTATAACAGAAAGGGAGTATGTGATTTCACCATTATTGTCAGAGTTTATGGGCTTACGAATTTTATCCTTTATTCGAGTAATCAGCTCAGAGCCTGATTACTCCTTACTTTCATTTATGAATCTGAATAAATGTATTACTGACCCTGTAGCTATCACATATTCGACTTTAACCATCACCACTGCTAATGATTATTTGGCTCTGAGGATTAAGTAAGTATACTCCCTTCAGCATGCCCTTTCCTGTATTTTGTGAATGCAATCCTTTATTTCTTTGATGTTTTCAAAGCAACTGAATAATTTCACGCTGAGTGTAAAGTAACTGAAGGTAAAGAATATTTCAAGATATATGAACTAAAAGGTGGGGGATGGATGATGAATAATATTTTTTGTTAATTATGTATCTAGTTCATCCCTATTTAAAACCATTCTACTCTAAGAAATTTTGTGAGATAAAAGATTCTTATAATTTTTAATAGAATCCCAAAAAAGATTTCTAACAAAACTTATATATGGCTTACTATAAATCACTACACATCAATAATATCAATATAATGGCTAATCTTTTTCATGTAGAAAGCAACATTGAAATTAAGCAAGCAATAACAATATGTAAAATGTAGTATTTGCAGCAAGTAGTGGAGAACAACCAACAGATTTCATGAGGCAGACCCAGATAGAGATTCCAGTTTTACTCGTTTGGGTCAGTTTGGGAAGGGTATTTAATCTTTAAACTTCAGTGTCTTCTGTACAATGAAGACAATCATGCTAACCTTGCAAGCTGCTATAAGGAGTAAATGCCACAATATACACAAAGCACCTGGACAGTGCCTGGCACATAGTAGATGCTTATGGAATGGCTGCTTTCTCACTTACTCTTTTTCAGTCTTTACCTGGCGAGTCCAACATTTTTCAGTATTTTAAATCTATCTTTAGATGTGTCATTTTGCAGTTATTTTCCTTCTTTCACTGGGAGGCTGAGCATACTTGTTGACATTAAAGGGACTATACACTGTCTCATTTTTGAGCATGGGTTCTAAGGGATCTCAAAACAAGAACTGTAACATTTGCCTCAATTGTTGTAATAGATTCAAAAACTGCCATTTTAAGAGGGTTGTGAGATACTGAACTACAAAACTCGAACTGTGCGATTCCTTGGTTTCTTTTATTTTCGCATCCTCCCCCAGATCTTGGCAGCTATATTTATTTATCATTGCAATCTCCTTAGAAATCTGATCTAAATTTATTCCATACAGAGGCTTTCCCTGAATAAACAAATCTTACTATAAGTGCTCTTTTTCTCTGCATTTTTTAGTAATTATGCTAAGATACTAGAATAACACATATATTTGAACTCTAGAATTTGATTTTTGCTAATTTTGAAAAGGGTTAGGATGATATTACTTTCTTTTACATATTAAGAAAGGGTTTGCGAAGTAGATTAAGAATCTGAGTAAGATATTTTTGTGGGTGAGGGAGATATTCAAATCATAACAGAAATATATTTCAAATATTTAAAAAAAATTTAGAATCATTCTGAATATAATTGTTTGCTAACTAGACAAAATATCTGTTCATAAATATAATTTTAGCCAATATGTTGGCAACTCTACACGGCTACATAGTTTAAGATATTGTAAGTAACTGGAAAAAATAAGGCTGTTTTCTTTATAAGTATCTTTTATTTAAACATTTCATTAATATTGAGAATGTACATTCAAATTGTTTCCTATTGGTAAATTTCAGTGTATTAATTTCTACTTAGTTGGCAACTTTTTGTTTAATTTGCTCTTCTTCTGGTCCTGTAAATATTCTAATATTTTAAAAAGCTTATATTCTATATCTTAAAAATAAAACTCTGGAAACTAAATAATTTAAGTAGAAAACTCATTTTCCTCCACTGACATCTTTGGTTCTGTCCCAATCCCATGGTCTCAGCACACGGTCTCAAATATTGCTGACAAACTTATTTGGAGCAGCATTTCAACATATTTTTGTATAATTGTTCCTCATTGCAATTTTTCATTGAAATCTAATATTTCATTTCTAAATTGAAGGCACAATCATCCACCCAATTGCCTACAGTATGTTCAGATACCCTCAGAACCATCCTTATTTTTTTCTATCTTCCTTACCACCTACATAAAGCCAGATAATGAGCCCTATATACCTTAGAAAGACTTTCTTCATTCTATGCCTGCCAACAAAAATTGGCTCAGGATATTATATGTTTTTATTATAGCTATCATAGCTGTCTCTCAAATGGTACCTGTGCTTCTAGTTGCTTCTCATCTCCACATCAGTCTCCAGTTTTTTATCACCAACAAAATTTTCTAATTCTTATTCTGTTTCACTGAAAGCATATGTTGGATTGTTGGGTAATGTTTGCATAAGAATAATATCTAGAAGTCTAAGCATATCGTGCAAAAAAATTATCTTCTAATTTCCAACTATTTGGTTTAAATCCATCTATCACCACAGCATCTGTCCATCACTTTTTCCAACTGCATGCTTTATGTTTTAGTCATAATGGCCCCACTACTCACTGGAAATGACATTGTATTTCATTGTACTATATGTGTATACAGATACATAATTGATATGTACAACTTTAAAATGTATATAATTTCATGTTCCTGGATTTTTATTTAAACTTACTTTTCTTAAAATGTTTAGCTAATATTTTAAAGTATGACTCATATTCCACCAGGTTCTGTTAAAAACTCACAACTCCTCTCGCTCAGTCTAAGCTAAGTAATAATTACTCTGGATTCCCAAAGTACTTTATACCTACATTACACTTGCAACATATTTGTCAATTTATTTATGAATTTCCTTGACTCAGCTGAGGTCTTAACTCAACATCTTCACCTTGAGGAGATTCCGGTACAAAACTAGTCAATAAATGTTGAATGAATGAATATAAAAGTGCCTAACCATTCTATAAAAAACACCAATAAAAGGTGAAAAATGATAATGACACTATAAGAAAGATACAAAATCAGTGAGTCATGGATTTTTTTAAAATTTCCCTTTAGAAATACCATAGTACTTACCCTTTAAATAACTAGAATCAGAGTAAAAACTTCATTAAATAATTACTTAGATTAAAAAGAGATGATACCTCTAATAGCCCTAAGCTTTTAAGTTTTGCAGTCTGTAAGAGGGTAATTAATTAATTAGAAATATATTATGAACCTCTGTGTAATTATTTGTCTTTTTAATATCAAAGTGACTAACTCATCTTCCTTGTTAAAATGTTAAACATTTATAACCATTTAGAAAATAAATCTTCCATAGTTCTGTCACCCACATTTCAAAGTTACTGTATTTCATTTACTTGTTTCTTCTTTATTTTTATTTTGAATTATAATCAATAAAATTTTAATCAGTTGTTTTCACATATTAAGGAATAGTATTATTAAATACATTAAGTAACCAACATCATTAACTAAATTTTTGGACAGACAACTAGACTGCATTAAATGTATGTAAGTAAAATGAAAGATTCTTATTCCCCATGGAATATAATTCTATATTCTAAAGTTTTTAATAATACAAATACAATAGCGATATTCTACATGTCTCACTACTTCTTTAAAATTGAATCTTTGCAATGGAATTACTGGGTAAAGTGTAAGGAACCTCTTTAAGATTTTGAGAACACATTATCAAACTAATTTCTAAGGTTATAAAAATTTACATTTTTCCAACAACGTTTTAGGGTGACACTTTTCTACACTGAGCACCACGAATTTTTAAATCTTTACTTACTTGGGTATGACACTCGCACTCTCTATTTCCTTTTTTAAACATATTTATTGGAGTATAATTGCTTTACAAAGTTGTGTTAGTTTCTGCTGTATAACAAAGTGAATCAGCTATATGTATAAATATATCCCCATATCCTCTCCCTCTTGCATCTCCCTCCCACCCTCCCTATCCCACCACTTTAGGTGGTCACAGAGCACTGAACTGATCACCCTGTACAATTGCAGCTGCTTCTCACTAGCTATCTGTTTTACATTTGGTACTGTATATATGTCAATGTTACTCTCTCAGTTCATCCCAGCTTACCGTTCCCCCTCACATGTCCTTAAGTCCATTCTCTAGTCTGCGTCTTTATTCCTGTCCTGCCCCTAGGTTCATCAGAACCTTTTATTTTTTAATTCCATATATATGTGTTGGCATATGGTATTTGTTTTTCTCTTTCTGACTCACTTCACTCTGTGTGACAGACTTTAGGTCCATCCACCTCACTACAAATAACTCAATTTCGTTTCTTTTTATGGCTGAATAATATTCCACTGTATATATGTGCCACATCTTTATCCATTCATCTGGCAGTGGATGCGTAGGTTGCTTCCATGTCCTGGCTATTGTAAATAGTGTTGCAATGAACACTGTGGTACATGTCTCTTTTTGAATTATGGTTTTCTCAAGGTATATGCCCAGTAGTGGGATTGCTGGGTCATATGGTAATTCTATTTATAGGTTTTTAAGGAACCTCCATACTGTTCTCCATAGTGGCTGTATCAGTTTACATTCCCACCAACAGTGCAAGAGTGTTCCCTTTTCTGCACACCCTCTCCAGCATTTGTTGCTTGTAGATTTTCTGATGATGGCCATTCTGACTGGTGTGAGGAGATACCACATTGTAGTTTTGATTTGCCTTTCTCTAATGATTAGTGATATTGAGCATCCTTTCATGTGTTTGTTGGCAATCTGTATACCTTCTTTGGAGGAATGTCTGTTTAGATCTTCTGCCCATTTTTGGATTGGGTTGTTTGTTTTTTGGACATTAAGCCACATGAGCAGCTTATATATTTTGGAGATTAATCCTTTGTCACTTTTTTTGTTTGCAAATATTTTCTCCCATTCTGAGGGTTGTCTTTTCTTCTTATTTATGGTTTCCTTTGCTGTACAAAATCATTAGGTCCCATTTGTTTACTTTTGTTTTTATTTCCATTTCTCTAAGAGGTGGGTCAAAATGGATCTTGCTGTGATTCATATCATAAAGTGTTCCTCCTATGTTTTCCTCTAAGAGTTTATAATGTCTGGCCTTACATTTAGGTCTTTAATCTATTTTGAGTTTACTTTTGTGTATGGTGTTAGGGAGTGTTTTCATTTCATTCTTTTACATGTAGCTGTCCAGTTTTCCCAGCACCACTTATTGAAGAGGCTGTGTTTTCTCCATTGTATATATTTGCTTCCTTTATCAAAGATAAGGTGACCACATGTGCATGGGTTTATCTCTTGGTTTTCTATCCTGTTCCATTGATCTATATTTTTGTTTCTGTACCAGTACCATACTGTCTTGATTACTGTAGCTTTGTAGTATAGTCTGAAGACAGGGAGCCTGATTCCTCCAGCTCCGTTTTTCTTTCTTAAGGTTGCTTTGGCCATTCGGGGTCTTTTGTGTTTCCATACAAATTGTGAAATTTTTTGTTCCAATTCTGTGAAAAATGCCTTTGGTAGTTTGGTAGGGATTGCATTGAATCTGTAGATTGCTTTGGATAGTATAGTCATTTTCACAATGTTGATTCTTCCAATCCAAGAACATGGTATATCTCTCCATCTTTTGGTATCATCTTTCATTTCTTTCATCTGTGTCTTATAGTTTTCTCCATACAGGTCTTTTGTCTCCTTAGGTAGATTTATTCCTAGGTATTTTATTCTTTTTGTTGCAATGGTAAATGGGAGCGTTTCCTTAATTTCTCTTTCTGACTTTTCATCCTTAGTGTACAGGAATGCAAGAGATTTCTGTGCATTAATTTTGTATCCTGCTATTTTACCAAATTCACTGATTAGCTCTAGTAGTTTTCTGGTAGCATCTTTAGGATACTTTATGTATAGTATCATGTCATCTACAAACAGTGACAGCTTTAATTCTTCTTCTCCAATTTGGATTCCTTTTATGTCTTTTTCTTCTCTGATTGCTTTGGCTAAAACTTCCAATACTATGTTGAATAATAGTGGTGAGAGTGGGCATCATTGTCTTGTTCCTTACTTTAGAGGAAATGTTTTCAGTTTTTCACCATTGAGTATGTTGTTGGCTGTGGATTTGTCATATATGGTTTTTATTTTGTTGAGGTAACTTCCCTCTATACCTACTTTCTGGAGAGTTTTTATCATAAATGGATGTTGAATTTTGTTGAAAGCTTTTTCAGCATCTATTGAGATTATCATATTGTTTTATCTTTCAGTTTGTTAATAAGCTGTACCACATTGATTTGTGTATATTGAAGAATCCTTACATTCCTGGATAAGCCCCACTTGATCATGGTGTATGATATTTTTAATGTGCTGTTGGATTCTGTTTGCTAGTGTTTTATTGAGGATTTTTCATCTATGTTCATAAGTGATATTGGTCTGTAGTTTTCTTTTTTTATGACATCTTTATCTGGTTTTCATATCAGGGTGATGGTGGTCTTGTAGAGTGAGTTTGGGAGTGTTCCTCTGGAAGAGCTTGAGGATAGGTGTTAAATATTCTTTAAATGTTTGATAGAATTCACCTGTGAAGCCATCTGTTCCTGGGCTTTTGTTTGTTGGAAGATTTTAAATCACAGTTTCAATTTTGGTGCTTGTGATTGGTCTGTTTATATTTTCTATTTCTTCCTGGTTCAGTCTTGGAAGGTTGTGCTTCTTCTAAGAATTTGTCCATTTCTTTCAGGTTGTCCATTTTATTGCTTGTAGTAATCCCTTGTGATTCTTTGTATTTCTGCAGTGTCAGTTGTTACTTCTCCTTTTTCATTTCTAATTCTGTTGATTTGAGTCTTCTTCCTTTTTTTCTTGGTGAGTCTGGCTAGTGGTTTATCAGTTTTGTTTATATACTCAAAGAACCAGCTTTTAGTTTTATTGATCTTTGCTTTTGTTTCCTTCATTTCTTTTTCATTTATTTCTGATCTGATCTTTATGATTTCTTCGGCTGACTTTGGGTTTTTTTTTGTTCTTCTTTCTCTAATTGCTTTAGGTGTAAGTTTAGGTTGTTTATTTGAGATTTTTCTTGTTTCTTTACGTAGGCTTGTATTGCTATAAACTTCCCTTTTAGAACTGCTTTTGCTGCATCCCATCGGATTTGGGTTATTGTGTTTTCATTTTCATTTGTTTCTAGGTATTTTTTGATTTTCTCTATGATTTCTTCAGTGATCTCTTTGTTATTTAGTAGTGTATTGCTTAGCCTCCATGTGTTTGTATTTTTTACAGGTTTTTTCCTGTTATTGATATCTACTCTTATAGTGCTGTGGTTGGAAAAGATACTTGATATGATTTTAATTTTCTTAAGTTTACCAAGGCTTGGTTTGTGACCCAAGATATGATCTATTCTGGAGAACGTTTCATAAGCACTTGAGAAGAAAGTGTATTCTGTTGTTTTTGCATGGAATGTCCTATAAATAGCAATTAACTCCATCTTGCTTAACATGTCATTGAATGTGTTTAATGTGTTTCCTTATTTATTTTCATTTTGGATGATCTGTCCATTGGTGAAAGTGGGGTGTTAAAGTCCCCTACTAGTATTGTATTACTGTCAATTTCCCCTTTTATGGCTGTTAGCATTTGCCTTATATATTGAAGTGCTCCTCTGTTGGGTGCATAAATATTTACAATTGTTACATCTTCTTGAGTTGATTCCTTGATCATTATGTAGTGTCCTTCTTTTTCTCTTGTAATCTTTATTTTAAAGTCTATTTTGTCTTATATGAGAATTGCTACTCAGCTTTCTTTTGATTTCCATTTGCTTGGAATAACTTTTTCCATCCCCTCACTTTCAGTCTGTTTCTGTCACTAGACCTGAAGTAGTTCTCTTGTAGACAACATATATACGAGTCTTGTTTTTGTATCCATTCAGCCAGTCTATGTCTTTTGGTTGGAGCATTTAATCCATTTACGTTTAAGATAATTATCGATATGTATGTTCCTATACCATTTTCTTAATAGTTTTGGGTTTGTTATTGTAGGTCTTTTCCTTCCTTGTGTTTCCTGCCTAGAGAAGTTCCTTTAGCATTTGTTGTAAAGCTGGTTTGGTGGTACTGAATTCTTTTAGCTTTTGCTTGTCTGTAAATGTTTTAATTTCTCTGTAGAATCTGAACAAGATCCTTGCTGGGTAGAGTAATGTTGGTTATAGGTTTTTCCCTTTCATGACTTTAACTATGTCCTGCCACTCCCTTCTGGCTTGCAGAGGTTCTGCTGAAAGTTCAGCTATTAACCTTACCTGGATTCCCTTGTATGTTATTTGTTGCCTTCCCTTTTTGCTTTTAATTTTTTTGTGTGTGTATTTAATTTTTGATAGTTTGATTAATATGTGTCTTGGCGTGTTTCTCCTTGGATTTATCCTGTATGGGACTCTCTGGACTTGACTGACTATTTCCTGGACTTGATTGACTATTTCATTTCCCACATTAAGGAAGTTTTTAACTATAATCTCTTCAAATATTTTCTCAGAGCATTTCTTTTTCTCTTCTTCTGGGACCCCTAAAATTCGAATGTTGGTGTGCTTAGTATTGTCCCTCCCAGAGGTTGCTAAGACTGTCCTCATTTCTTTTCATTCTTTTTTCTTTATTCTGCCCTGTGGTAGTTATTTCCACTATTTTATCTTCCAGATCACTTATCCGTTCTTTTGCCTCAGTTATTCTGCTATTGATTCCTTCTAGAGAATTTTTAAATTCTTTTATTGTGTTGTTCATCGTTGTTTATTTGCTCTTTAGTTCTTCTAGGTCTTTGTTCAATGTTCCCTATATTTTCTCAATTCTATTTCCAAGACTTTGGATCATCTTTATTATCATTACTCTGAATTCTTTTTCAGGTAGACTGCCTATTTCCTCCTCATTTGTTTGGTCTGGTGGGTTTTTACCTTGCTCCTTCATCTGCTGCGTATTTCTCTGTCTTCTCATTTTGCTTAACTTACTGTGTTTGGGGTCTCCTTTTTTCAGGCTGCAGGTTCGTAGTTCCTGCTGTTTTTGGTTTCTGTCCCCTGTGGGTAAGGTTGGTTCAGTGGCTTGTGTAGGTTTCCTGGTGGAGGGGACTGGTGCCTATGTTTTAGTGTGTGGGGCTGGATCTTGTTTTTCTGGTGGGCAGATCTGTTTCCAATGGTGTGTTTAGAGATTTCTGTGAACTTACTATGATTTTAGGCAGGCTCTCTGCTAATGGATGCAGTTGTGTTCCTGTCTTGCTAGTTGTTTGACATGGGGCTTCCAGCACTGGAGCTTGCTGGCCATTGGGTGGAGCTGGGTCTTACCGTTGAGACAGAGATCTCTGGGAGAGCTCTCACTGATTGATATTACATGGGGCCAGGAGGTCTCTTGTGGTCCAGTGTCCTGAACTCAGCTCTCCCACCTCAGAGGCTCAGGCCTGACCCCAGGCTGGAATACCAAGACCCTGTCAGTCACATGGCTGCCATTGGATTAGCTCCAGTTGCCTCCCTGGGTTACAATATCCCTGGCCTGTCCTGGTAGGAGTGTTGAGGAGCACTTCGCAGGTTCAGCGTTCCCCAGCTGGGGAGAAAGCTGCACTCCACTCAGAGTCCGAGGCCAGGCACTGGCTTGATTTCTCCCTTGATCAGGCTTTCATGAAGAAAATGAGTCTGCAGAGCAAGACCGAACAGAGACCTAGCTGGACTGGCGAGCTGGGTGGGATTCATTTCTTCACCAAAGTGCTTGGGGAAGTAGTAATTAGTGTAGGGGCAACTAATTACTGATTAGTTCGGTGCCTCTGGCGATCTCCTAGTGGAATCTGCAGTTTCAAGGCTCTGGCCAACATGCAGGCTGGCTCGTGTGTGTATGCTTCTCTGTGTGTGTGTGTGTATGTGTGCACTCATGCACTCGCTGGAGTGGGTCTCTGTGGCCAGCACCTTTGGTATAATAAGAGGGCGTGTGTGTGTGTTCATGAGTGTGTGTTCGATTAGCTGCAATGGGCTGACAATTTTCTCTCTGTATATATATTTTTTCACTGTCCTCCCACTCTTATTCCAGTTCTAAATCCAACTCCTAACAATACCATCTAACCTTGATGAACAGTTTTAATAGGCCAGGCACTGTTCTAAGGACTTGCATATATTATTTCATTGCATCACCACCTCTTTAAGAAGATATTGAAAGAGTTATGTATAAGTTTTAATATTTTATGATGCATTTATCTTTTATGTATTTTCTTCATGAAAAAAGTAACTTCTAGTCACATGTTTTGCCATTTTAATATTAAGTACTTTCTTTTTTATTTTTATCTTAACTAATTAATTTATTTTTTGAGTTTTTATTGTGATGAAATACATCACATAGAATGTAATATCTTAACCATTTTTAAGTGTAGGTTCAGTAGTGTTAACTATGAATATATTACTTGATCTTAAAAAGGAAGAAAATCCTGTCACATACTACAAAGTGGATAAACATTGAGCACACTAAATTTAATTTACTTTTAAGGATTTAACCTTTTTCTTGTTAGCAGTGTTTTATTTTTAATGTTATAATAGAAGAAATGGAAAATATGACGATTAATAAAAGTGCTATAGCCAATTACTTGATAAGATGTCTGTTCATTTTTATGAAGAACATTGTATGTGACAGTTGATTAAAATATTCTTGGTTAGAAGTTTCAAAATTAGAATGTACAACGTGAACTGTAGAATCCATATGTAGATCATAAAAAGTTGCATGAATAGTGTCTCTTGTCAGAGACATCCCAATATTGGGTGGCCCTGAAAGCCATATTGATATCAGGACCAATATCACCTCCTAAATATCAGGCCAGCTAAAGTTCTGGCTTCCACCAGCCTATTCTTTAATCATGAACCTGGGCAATTATTTTTAGCAAATAGTTGGTAAATTTGACCTCAAGGAGGGAGAGCAAAGTGTTCCCTAATATTTAATTTAGCTGGGTTAGATTTATATTCATGTCTAAATTTTGAAATATTTATAGGGTTGAAAATTGAAACAGTATATATTTAAACCTTCTCTTCAAGTAGCTATCTGTTTTATACAAAGGCCATTTCACAAGTATTTTTCTTGAGTAACCTCCTAATCATACTTTGCTGCACTTCATCTTTCTCTAGTTTATGGGCTCTGACAGGGAAATAACTCACTATCCTATTTTTCTAGGCTAATGATATTAGTATGTATAGGTTATTTTGGTTTACAAGTCCAAATGAGTTTCCGTTTCCTGATAAATAAGAATCCTTGTAAATAACCTAAGAATATCATCTCTCAAATACTGTTATTTATACCTTGCTAGCCTAAGAAAAAGGCTATTGCCATTTTTATGGATTCATTAAACTAGTGGCATGTTGTTATATTGTTCATATCTTTCCATTGAAATACAGTCTACATAAAAATTAATCTTAAAAAAGCTAAAATTCTCTATACAGCATTATTTATCCATTCATGAAATTGGAAGAAGTTACCCCTCAAGGACCATAAGCTACGGCCTAATGTTCGATCAGAAAGCAGAGCAAAACAAAATAAATATCAGGGCAAATAGAAAATGTGCTATTTTTCTGAAGCTGTGGGAGCTGGGTGGTCAGGAATCGGTCTCAAAAGAAGGCAAAATGATATCCAGTACTCTTTCTGGGGATTAATATTCATTTGCTGGATATTATGACTGAGAAAATAATAACTTTAAAAATCAAGTAATACATCCAAAATTGAGAAACATTCAGCAATTATGTTAATTTGTAATGAGGAAGAAATAAATGACTAGGGACCAAATGTGACAAATCAAACAATTCTGTAATATATAGAGACTTGTGGGAGGGTAGAATTACAGTAAATTCTCCCTTCAAATCTCAATGGTTTTTATTTATTTATTTATTTAAAAGTTTCTTTTTTTTTTTTCACAACTCACACACACACACTGTATTTTATTTTTACAAGAGATAAATAATCTGACACCATCTTCCAATCCAAGAACATGGTATATCTCTCCATCTGTTGGTATCATCTTTAACTTCTTTCATCAGTGTCTTATAGTTTTCTGCATACAGGTCTTTTGTTTCCCTAGGTAGGTTTATTCCTAGGTATTTTATTCTTTTTATTGCAATGGTAAATAGGAGTTTTTCTATAATTTCTCTTTCAGATTTTTCATCATTAGTGTATAGGAATGATCAATGGTTTTTTTTTTTAGATATATTTCATCCACATACATTTTTCTTTATTTTTAAAGTTTATTTGAATTACTTTAACATATGACTTAAATTTTAATTTATTATAAACATGACTACTTTTTTCTCAGTTTTCCTCAGAGAATTGACTTCCTGCAAGAACATTAATGAAGTTAAAATTGTAATGTTGTTCTTGTTTTAATTATTTAAAAAATATGTAAAATATGTAAAAATAAACCTCTCTAATGTAATAGGAGTTATTTGCAGTGAAATAGGTAATTCAAGATGTATACCTCCAAATATATAAATTTTGTGAAACTTTTCATTTATTTAATAGCATTAATTTGGTTGAAAAAATTGGACATGTTAGAATATGTTTGTTATTACAAAAATATTAGGCTCATATTGAGGAACCAAAAATCTTAAATTCTTTATCAGGACCTTTTATGTTACAAATGACACAAGGATAACTCAAATTGTATTAAATAAGAAGTAAAATCTACTGCTTCAATCTTCTCAAGGGTCAAGAAAGCTACCTTCCTTAACTTCTAAACAGTAGCTCAAACAATGTTTACCTTATTTATTCATCTCTATTCCCACATCCCATGTTACCCAGCTAAGGGGCCTCCAGTGTGTTAGCTAAGCAACTACAGCTATCTTATATTCCACATTCTCCCATGTCATCAATTAGTTGGAGGAAAGAGATGCATCTCTCTAACTGCAGTACCTGTGGCATAGGTATAGCTCCTGAAATCTACAGTCACAAATCTTGCTTGTCACTCAATGACCAGAAGAATGTGATATGCTGACTGGTTTAAGTCAAACATGGCACGTTCTTTGAGCTGAGAATAAAATAATTTTCATAGTAATAAAACAAATAAGACTGGGAGAAGGACACATTTCCCCCCCACACACAAAATCAGGTTCATGTGGGTAGGAGTAAAGGAAAAGGGAGACCCGAGGAACACTTGCCCATGGCAAACAATATTATTAATATTAGTGGGACTGTAGATTTGGACAAGTGTAAATGGTGTGATGTTATCAAAATGAAACTGTAATTTTCCCACTTCCCCTCAGTTGGGGAGACATTTTTCTTCTGCCAGTAAATGATAACTCTGGAAGCCTCATGATTTTTTTTCACCCTTAGGTAATAAAGAATCCCAGGGTTATTTTATTCACAAAATGAAGTCTTGATTCCAAAAGTAGAATGTTGAGTCCAATGTATTTAACATTTCAATATTTATTCTTCCCAATATCCTCTTTTCATAGAGATACTGTTTGTTGGTGGGCTGCCTGACTTTTTAGAAGGAGATGCCTTTGGCCTTCCTTACCCCATATCCATGAATTCACTTGGTGCAGTAACTGATCCCTCTTGGTTTGGAAATATCTGGAAAGAAGAAAGGGAATGTACTCATCCTAACTGAAACTGTCTTAAGATGGCTTTGGCTCTTTGGAAATGGCAGATGTTTGAAGCTCACTCTCTGCTCTTTGGTGATGTCATGAAATTTTCAGAAGTCACTTGCTGGATTTCTCTGACTATACACCTATGGGATGGGGGTTTCTCCCCTTTAGCCATCTCTCCAGTCTTCCTTAGCTTCTCATTCTCAAGGGTTTTCCTCATACTCTCTGACTCTCTTGGGTTAAATCCTATTTTAAATGAGTCTAGATTGACTTCCATGTTTGACCCACACATGAGAGCCACACTGTTACATATTTTACATTGCCATTGTTGGAAAGGCAGTTACTTGCTAATTGTAAGCTTCTGTTCTCTCTCTGCCCAGCTGTCTCAGGCTGAGAGCCACATCCTCATATCCTGAGTTTCTTTAGACATTCCTTGCATATCCATCCAGTATGATGTGGTAATTCTAGGGGGACCCATATGAGCTGTCCAAGGGAGTTTCCTTGAAATTTCTCCTACTGGTACCTCCCTTTCTTTCTGTAAGGGAGGGAAAAGCATTAGCTTTTCCTCAAGAAATCTGCACAGATCCTTGTGACATTTTTAGACTTTCAGAAGGAGTGAGGGGTTCCAAGTGACAAGAAATATATTCTGATTCCTGGCTCCCCTCACTTACCCCATTCTTTATGTCTTGATTTACAACTTAATTTGTTTTAAAACTAATTTTAGAACTCTAGAATCAGTTATTGATGGCATTTCAGCTTAAGTTTTTTTCAATTTGAATACAATAATAATAGCACACCAATCTATAATACCAACAGAATAAAGTTAAGTACCATTATCTACACTATTTCTTAAATTTTGCTTTCCAAAACAACCCTTCTGATACATGACACATGAGAAAAAGATCCAAGTATTATCCAATAAGAGCAAATCTTGACTTCTTCCTATGTGATGTTCTCATTTGAATGCGCTTTACATGTGTTAATATATCCAATATTCCTAGTAGCTTATGACATATATATTAATAGTATTTTAATTTTTCAAATGAGGAAATGAAGGCACATAGAAGTTAAATAACCTTGCTCAAAATCACAGGCATAATATATGGCAGATCTAGGATTTAATGTTAGATAAATGACTCTGGATCCCTAATTCTTAATTACACATATTTCCTCCTTCTAAAGATTATCAAATGCCTATTCTTCTCAAAGTATTTCATGTTGCATAGAAAGTAATGTTGAAAGAGTTACTTTTTTGTAACAGATAAATTGGAGGTTAAGTAAAAAGGGAATTAGTATATGACCAAATATTAATTAATATACTGTCTTTTTTATCTCAAAGAAAACATTCAGCCCCTTCACTCTGAATTATATATCTTACTAGCTAAGATAAGTTTATGTGCCACAATTTACACGCTTAAACAAATTTTCCTTGGAGACTGAAGCTGTTAGAGGGGTGAGTTTCCTAGAGAGAATACGAGAAATGACTCCTGTAGGGCAGACCCACTGCTGAGTGTGTTTAAGGCATATGTGCAGATAAAGACTCATCTCAATAGCAACACATTGCACCTCTACCTTTCCATGATACACAGCTTTGTTTGGTTAGTGATAAAAAAGTAATTTGAAAACACCCATCACAGAAAGTAAACTTTCAAGTAAATATCAGCCTTAACATTTAGAAGTGTTCAGTGGCTGGAAGTTCTTTTTTCTTGTCACAGGGATAAAACTTATTCCATGTAATATGAGCAACTCTTGCTCTCCTTGCACACAAGTTGCAGTTAGGGTCATATCAATTCATATTCTGCACCCAGTGATTGTTTAATGCTGTACTCAAGTGCTACACTAAGTATCATATCATTCATCCTATATGACTCCTTTGAAAATTGCTTCTAAAAGTTTGTGCCAAAAATGTTCATGAAGTGAACAATTTACTGTCCTTTCACTATTAAGATACTGAAAACTGTCACTTCAGGAAATTGGATACTGTATCCTGTAAAATATGTTGTTCTGAAGATATTCTTCAACAATTACTACCTATCATCCATCAGCTTGTGAGTGTTGTATTTAGTCAGTTGTTAAATTTAATACTGTAATAACATTTGGATGTCAGGGAAAGAGAAGTATGGTGTTTCAATGAAAAAACTGAAGGTGGTCGTATTTGTGTTTTGTTTGTGTTTTATATTTTCTTTGTTTAGCTATGGAGAAAGTCAAGTGATTTCTGGGCACATACAGGTTTGTGCTACATTTTTAAACATGGTTACTTTCACTGATATTAGTAGACACTGTTATGACATCACTTGCAGATGTCAGGTATTGAAAACTAAGATTTTTATTTCAATTCTTTCCCAATGATATCTATTATTATTTTTTAATTTCTATAATGTAAACTCTTTTTTAATCTAGGATTAACCCAATTTGCTTATTTTTGACCAACTTAAATGGCAAACATTGCTTATAATAAGTAAAAAATGTATACCAGTAACAATAATTAAAATGTTGGATAACAATTCAAATGCATGCTCAACTTTCAAAGCTTGACTTAAAGTTCTGTTCCAGCATGAAGATATTCCATGTAGGATTTTTTATCTTACATGACTTCTGTCTGTTCTGAAATCACATCACTTATCCTCTTATCTGACAGGTAATCAAGTAATCAGGTACAGCACTTGACATCTTTCAAAGTATGATAGTGCCATTTAATATATGTGTTAATATTTCATATTTAAACCTTACAGTAATGGACATAATAAATTTGTAGTTTGTTCAAACTCTTCTGGACAATAAAGTTAGAATGATGGATGATAGTTCTGATACTGAATGAGTCACTCAAAGTCTCTTTAACTCAGATATTTATTCTTTTTTTTTAATGAGCTGTAATTTACCTTCAATAAAATGTACGAATATCAAGTGTTCAATTCAATGAGTTTTGGAAATTTTATACACCTGGTAACCATCACTAAAATTTTTCTATCATCCAGGGAAGTTTTCTCATTCTCCTTTCCCCCCAGTTCCTACCACCATCCCACTACCTGAAGTCACCACTCTCTGATTTCTACTACCATAGATTCATTTTGCCTGACTTTGACTTCATAGAAATGGAATCACTTAGAGTGAATTTTTATGTATATCTTCTTTTGTTTAACATATCTTTGAGATTAATCCATGTGCTGTATATGTCTCTAATCCATTTCTTGTTTTGTTGATATGAATAAAACAAAATTTGTTTTCATTCCCTATTCTTTGACGTTTGAGTTATTTAAAAGTGTTGGGTATTACGAGTCGATTTCTTAAACTGTCTTGAGTAAAATTAATCTATGCCATAGATCTTGAGTAAATCTTCTATGTTAGTGTTTATAACTATAAATAAAATTATAAACTGTCTTTGTAATCTTACTAAATTAGTTTATTATGGTAGTTTTATTGGTAGATTCCTTAAGATTTTCTTAGTAGACAATCATTCCATCTGTCACTAGAGACTTACTTTTTTCTTTCCAATATTTATGTAATTAAGTTTTTGTTCTTGTATTATTGCATTAGCAAGTAAGTATCTTTAGTGCAATTTTGAATAGGGTTAGTGAGAGCAAGCACCTTCACTTTATGGTAATATAGGACAATTAAGTATGATATTAATTGTAGTATTTTTGTAGATACTTTTTAAATAATTAAGGGAATTCTCATATTCCTAGGTTGCTGACAGTGTTTATAATGGAAGGGTGTTGAATTTTGTTAATAACTTTTACTGCATTATTAAGATAATTTTTATTCTTTATTCTCCTAACATGATAAATTTCATTGATTGATTTTCAAAGAATAACTCAATCTTGAATTCCTTGGATGAAACCCACTTGACCATAATTCAATCTCTCTCTCTCTCTCTCCAACCCTCCCTTCCTCTTTCTTGTAATATCTCATTTCTCTGTCATAGTTCTGTGGTATCAGGGTTAGGCCGGACTTCATACTTCCTTCCATTTTTTCTAAAAGGGTTTTCCTCAAATTGGTATTATTTCCTTCTTTAATGTTTGAGTAATTCCACTGGTGAATCTCTCTGAGCTTTGAATTGTTTTGTGGAATTAAGTTTTTTCAATAGATTAAGGTATGTTCAGGTCATTTATTTCTTCTTGTTTTAGTTTTGATAAATTGTATTTTTCAATTGATTAAATTAGTTGAATTTATTGAAATAAAGTTGTTGCTAATATATTCTTATCATCATTTTACTAGCTGTTGGATCTGTAGTAATTTGCCTGATATTGGCAATTTGTGTTATTTTTCTTGATGGGTCTTTCTCTAGGCTTATCAACTTCACTAATTTTATCACAGAGCCCATTTTTAACTTTTTTTTAACTTTTCTCTATTGCTTTTTTCTGCCCTATATAACATATTTCTTCTTCCATTATTAGTATTTTCCTTCTACTAATGTTGCTTGAATTTGCCTATTTTTCAAGGTGGAAGTTTAGAAGACTGATATTAAGTCTTCCTTTGTTTCTTATAGGTACATTTAAAGCTATAAGTGTTCCTCTAAGCACTGCTTTAACTACACCCCACAACTTTTGAAAAGTTGTGTTGTCATTATCATTCAGTTCAAAATATTTTCTAAATTTTTTGTGACTTTTTCTTAGACTTATTGGAAAATTAATTACCCCATTTTAACTAAAAGAAACAGAAACTTCTCTTTATATGTGCTTTCTTATAAATATTTTTCTTGGCAAAACTGCAACTGAGAAATAGGAAGAAAAGTTTATCTATGAGTTTAATTAATGGCCTTTGTTATAGGATACAAGATAAGAAAACCAAGACACTCAGAGCTTTTGGCATGATTTACAGTGTCTGTACAATTTCGACTTATCCAAAAAAGAGTTTATATTGTATTCTTGGTAAAGAGAACACCACCTTGACAAAATCAGTTTTAGTTTTAAAAAAGCTTTATACCCCCCCACACCATTTTATTTACCATGTGAAAATCATGTGAACACAATATTCTATTAGTACAACAGTGGGGTTAATTTTCTATGATTTATATCTTCTAGATTTATGTATTGGTTTAATTTGTGCAATAAGCAATCATTGTTTTTTCCCAAAAATTATATTTACAAAAATATAGAACTGTGTGTGTTCTCCTTTGTTGTATCAAATTGAAAATTCTAATTTAGCTTGAGCATAAATGTGCTTTTGGTGGTCTTTGGTTAGTTGGACTTATTTGACATAACCTCAATAAATATAAAAGAATCGGTGTTTTACAGAACACAGTAACCATAATAGGATTGTTATTTAAAAAAAAAAGAATTAAATAAAAAGAAACAAAACAAAATACTTCTATAAAATAAAAGAACTAATCATAATAAAAGTTCAAATTTCTTAGAAATAAGCAACATTGAAACAATTGCCTTTTAGAACTTGTTGAATGCAGATAAAGCAAAAGTGGAATGGAGTTTTGTTGTATTTAAGGCTAATTCTACCCATTCTACTTTATTTGACATCTATGAAACATTTCCAAAATTACAAAATTATTTTTCATTCCTTAAGGCTGTGAAAAAGAGGAACTTTTTTAGGATAACTTCAAATCGGAATATTCTAATGGACATAGAATCTGGGCAGAATATTATCTGTTACTTACAGAATAAAAAGCACTTCTCTATTTTGAAGCAGGAGAAGGCTATGGAGAGCAGTATTGAAGAGCTAGAGCAAGGAGGTTCTGTTGGGAGGGACATTTCCATGGGACTCTTGCATTTCTGTATGTCTTGCTAGTAGGTGCCTTGGTGGTCTTTATTCTGGACTATTTCTTCAAAAACGTTTGTAGTGCCAACATCTGGAGCAAACCCAAAGTATTTTATTGTCCCGCTTAATAAAGATAATGTCTCTCTAAAGAGCATAGGTCGAGAAGGTGTATAGCCCATTATAAAAGATTTGTGTTCCCTAAGCTTGAGGCTCTTCAACAGTAACACAAACACATTCTGCACACAGCATCCATCTGTATCCCTCCACACTGGGACCTGGGACTTGGGGGTCAAGGGAGCAAACACAAGCATGAAACTTGTGCTGAGAGTAATAAAGTCCTTTGCCTCTGATCCAGGAATCCAGGGTCTTCCGTCAGCATTCATGAACCATGGCACATTAACTTGTAAGCTGGCAAGTAGAGTGACATCTCAAACAATTCACAGGTCTATATCATGACAAAAAGTGGAAAAGAAACTGAGCAGTCTAGGGGAAGAAAGAATATTGAATTGACTTGAATCAGAGAGACTTAAATTGCATTGGATAAGTGTAGTTATGTAGACTGCCTAAAGTTCCAAACTGTTAAGGAGCCAAGGACTCTGGTAGAATTGGGCTTAAGCACTACTTCCAATTCTTTATCACATGAGGGCTCTAAATAGGTGAAATACAAGGCATACTTGTTATATAAAGTTTCTTTTGCACATCCTTCAGAAATGGGTGTTGATGCTTGATGAAGGAATTAAGAGCTTGCTTGTACCATTCCGTAACCTTTTCTTATCAATGGGAATACTGTTAGTATTGGTTTAAGGAAGGAAGTGGGCATTCTGATTTGGTCATCATTCTGGCTGTGAGTGGGGACTAAATGATGCCATAAAACTAGTTCAAATTTCCTCTTCTATGGAATAAATTATCTAACTGAGAAACAGAGGTTTTAACCAGAGATCTGGTAATGTGACATGAGAAGCTGACAAAAGAAAATTTCACATATTGAGGTATGGGGAAGTCTTTCTGTCTCATACATGATTTGGCTTGAACTTTATGCTAAATAGAACAGCCTATTTTACAGCCTGCCAAACATTCATTGTGGATCTGCTTTAACCATTAAAGAAAATAATGAATTTAAAAATCAAAATGGAGTAACTGTGGTTTAGCATTCAAAATGGAGCTGGGTGGCCATTGTGGTTATGGTTTCAGACACATTCCTGTATTATTGAGAACTTGAATTTTCTGAACTGTTTCAAACTCAATGACACCACCAGCGATTCTCAAAACAATGTCTACTAGAAGCTCCTAGTTGCAAACTTATGGTCTTAAGATTTCCCCTTGTAACTATGCAACACTTTTGGACCCCAACATATCCTTACTTAACAAGCAGCTTCACTTCATGCAAGCTCCAATCCTAATTCGTGGCAAAACATTTATGTAACTTTGTGGATTTTGCCACTATGAGCCTTCCCTATTCTGTAGTCCAGCAAAACACAATTCAAGTACTTTTTGAATCTGTGTCTCCCAGGCTATAGTGCTCATTTTGGCTTGAATAAAACTCTTTTCTATTCCTATTATAGATTGTATATTGATTATTTGCATTGACAAACCTTTACAGATGACTTCCCACTGAAAATACTGTGATATGATGACTGATAGGAAATAGTAGTTATGCCAATACTATGGGTTCCAGAATTTGATAGGTTGCTAAATTGTTGTAGAAGTGGAAGGTAGATAGCTGAACAAAAGAGAAGAGATGATAAGAGGCCCTAAGCAGTCTTAAATCTGACAGCAGCCTTTTTACCCAAATTGCAGATGGTCTTGGGTGGGTGATGAGACAAATGATACTGTCCTTGTTGGATACTAGTAATTAGAATTATTGTGGAGAACTCAGATCGTAGCCAAGGGAAGAGGAACTTGAATTTTTATTGAATAAAGTCAAATATAACCAGAAAGGAATATCTTGGACACTGAGAAACACAAGGGTGATGTAAAATTTGAAGAAACTTAACTATGAAGTGGTGATGTGTTGGAATTCAAGATTTCATTACCCCTTGGGTCAGTCTGACTTATACTTAATTCATTTCCCTATTGATTTAAATAATGTTATCAAGAGAGGAACAAACTGAACCTATCTGAAAATGAAAAGATACAGAAAGAAGTAGAATGAGAAAAGCAATTACTGCCCTTGTAAGAGAAAAAAAAATAGCCTTAGAGAGCAGGTCAGTTTTGAAAAAGCCGGTGAGGCATCGAAATCTAAGTCTTATCCTTGGAGTTCATGGAGCTCCTTAGTAAAGGCATCCTGTATTTTGATACTGATGTGGAAAGAATGGTGAACTGCATCTTCCTAGGGAAATTTTTCTAAGTTTTGGAAAAGAATGCAAATCTAGGTATGGAAAATACCGGAGATATAGAAAACATTTCTCCTGCCCCACTGCCCAAGACACACACTTCACTGATCCCTGGTAAATGTTGAAACCACATATAATGGCTCTTATTCATTCTATAGAAAATAACCTTTGCTTCAGAAAACGTGAATAATGTTACACTTATTCTTGTGTACTTATGATGACCCTGAAATTTACAGAGAAAATTGCTGTGTTGTCAGAAATAACGGTTACCTGTGTTATGTGTCCAGCCTCAGGGAAACAACTATAACTATTTTCAGTTTAGAATTTGCTACTTCACAGATACCCTGGGGTATATTGTTCAACCATGCCTCTCATTTATGTTTTGGTGTGTAAAATAGAAACTGGGAAGAAAATAGAGCTGGATCTGATATATCACAGCTGACACGTTTCTGTGTTTAGATAGCATTCACTTCACTGGTTCCCAGGAATCAGGGAGAAGAAGAAGCGAAAAGCAAGAGGAAGCGCTGGGAATTGCCTCCCCTAATTGGAGGGGATTTCACTGTTTGTTAGTGCAGTTACACATAGTATAGTTAAAGAACAAGGTCAAAGATCCTCATGACTGTACCATACAGGAATGTGCCGCAATAACAACAAAGACAAGAACTCCCAGATGTGGTACTGTAAACAGCAGATGGAGATCAGGTCTTCTTACAGAATTTGAGGATGCTAGGTAGGCATGCACTGGATATCCATTCATTAAGTGCAGTCAGAGGGCATATTGCAGATATCTTCTACCAAGAGAAGCTGCCTAACAGTTCCAGAATATCTGCTCACTATAGATTTCATATGGTTTGAAATATAGAACTGAATTCCAAGTGAAAGTATTTTGCACGTTTTTCTGGAACATTGATTCTCAACAGTGAAGGTACCACCCCCTAAAGAAAGTTTTGGAAATCTGTGGACACTATTTTCCTTGCCACAATGAATTGGGGGGTAGGTATTTGGCGCTAAAGGCTTTTAATGGGCAGAGGTCAAGTATCTTAGACATTCTGAAATGTTTGGGACAATTCTTCATAATGAAGAATTACTCCAGATTTCACAAAATTTAAAATTTCCCCCCAGCTAATCACTTATGTGAAATCTTATCTGATATGTAGCATTCTTTGTATTCAAACATAAAGTTTTGTTTATTTTTTTCGGACTTTTTAGTACATACTAAAATTCAAGAGTAGACTACTACAAAATACATTGAGGGGGGAACATAGCATTCTATTGTTATTTTTCAGAATTACCAAGAATTAGTGTTCATTTCAAGAAACTGCATCTTTGAAGTCAATGGTAATTATGGAACTTGAGTTTTCAGTAGAACGTTCCTGTGCCTCTATGCATTTGTAGCTGGGTTTCATGATGCCTATAAATGTGTGTGTGTGTGTGTGTGTCTGTGTGTACAGGCATCATTCATTAGATTTTCTACTGTAGTCAGACTAGAGCATTTATAAATGAAACTATTTTGTTGTAAATTACATTATCTTTTAATCTCCCTTACATTCGTGTGTTTTTAAGATATGTGTATGCAAAAAATAAGGTGTTACAAAATATTTACTATTAAAAGGGGGCTTTTGCTCTGAGATAACTGAGAACTCTTTTCCTAGACTATGCACACCTTTGATGAAGCAGTACCATCAACTCTGCCACCATCCTCCCTATTCTCCCCTGTCACTGTGCCACACGCCAAAAGAAGCATATTGCTGAGTGGTAGCTAGGCTTGTACTTCTAAGCACTCTGGAAGGGGTATCAAAAACACTTAGCAGGATGCTATATTAACTCAAGTTCATGCTGGTAATGGACAGAATGTGTTTTTCTCAAACATGAATATTATCCCTCTCCTCAATCATTTATCCATATTCTTCTTTTTTTGAACTCTCCAACTATGTCTCTAGTTTTTTATTAAACTCAACCACAAACTGAATTCACTTGCCTTTCACTGATGGTTCACATTTACTCGGAAAACAATAAAACTGTCCCTTTCTGTTTATATTAATGTTTCACTATTAATTAGAAATTGATAAAATTGATATAAAGCCTCATATAAAATTAGAAAAATAAATAAAGCAAGCTCTAGAAGAGAGCTTGTAATCCCTGATCATCATGTTTAATATTACATGAATTATTTCCTTCAGTGTTTCTGTGGGAAGCTCTGTTTTTATTCCTGACTCAATCAGTAATATATTGTCTCATGCAGCAGGTTATTGGAGGATCATAGTTGTGTTTGGGTCATTTTGTTTGTAATTTTTAATAGAGGGTCACATAAAAATGCTTTTAGACACAAACTCTAAAGACAGGCCTGATCTGATAGCTTTCTTTTCATCTCTTTCTGTCTTTATTTCTGTCTCTCTCTCGCTTTTTATTTATTTATTTTTGAAATTTGGTCTATTTTAAAGCAGTCTGTTAATGCAACAGTGTTTTTGAAATGCTGTAGTAAAGAGCCTATTTTAAATCAACCACTCAAGAAATCATTAACAGTTTATATGTAAAAGAAAACAGCGTATAAGGTAAATTTTATGGCTGAGATCTGACGCTCACAACTGAGAGAAAAGCGGGGGAGTCTTTCTTCATTAGCAGCATGACCAAAGCACTTAGAGATTTTACTCCCTCACATCCATTATTTCATCTATTGTCCTAATTTAATTTTCCATGATTTTCCTGACAGTGAAGGCTGGCAACTCTTAAGTACAGTACAAAAGGTTTGCAACACTCATGTTAATAATTACACAAGCTGTTGAAGCTTTTTGCTAAAGGGTGTATTGTCAAAAATATCAAATTTAGACAAAAGCAGAAGCTACAGATGTGAGTGAAGCTGGAATCCCTGAGTGCCTTTGTTTCTTATCCACAGAAAGAAACCACCTTGTGAGGTATAAATGTTAATAAAGCATTCACACCATGTGGAACATTTTGAGGGCTCTAAACAGGAAAGCAAGATCTTTGGAGAACTGCCATCAAATTGTTGCTGCTTTTGTCCCTGCTGTCACCTACCAGGATCCTTCTGACAATATAAAACTATGATTTCTACATTCTTTCTTAGCCAAAACAATTAGTTGCCTAAGTATATATTGGCTAGCTTTGGAATAGCTGATCCAAAAATATAGCTTTCTAAATGTGGATAAAAAGTAAACTTGAGTCCAGTATCCTTCTACCTTTTCTTTAAGGATGCAATCAGTTGCCCTCATTTCATTCTTCCTGATTACAGAAGATCAAATTTCCCACTCTGTGAAGCTGCCTTGTGCCGCTGAGGCTCATGCATTACCAGTTTTCCATCCTGTGCACTAGACTCTGAGTAAAGGTGATGGTCATGGGTTATTATAAGGAGTCTTCAAATACCTGCAACCATCAAATATTGATCATAGACTAAAGGAGTATTATCTCATCCATTTAGTATCAAACCTCAACTATAAGACGCTTTTGTGAAATACGATATGCCAATGCATTTAAAAGTGATACCTAACATACAATGGTGTTATAGAGATATTTGAGATATGAAACCAACACATTTTACTCTCATGATCCTACCTTCCCCCCAACCATTGAGTAAATGCCAATGGGCTGAAGGAAGTGGCTAGAACTATAAACAAATAATTGCTCATCTTTGAATTTTCATTTGCTTTTTTGAGTCAATTGAGAAATAATAGATCCCTAAAATAGGCTATTTATATACAGAGATATTTTTTCTTAAAAATCTTCAAGAATAAATCTTGCTATATGTCATTAGTTGAAGAGTATAAATCTAAGGAATGTTTCTTCCCTACAGAAAGGAGTGTGACGTCCTGATAATTCCTGAAAGGTAAGCCTATACTGGACGTGATGATACCAGGTGATGATTTTGCCAGAATCTCTGAGAAAGGTCCTAGCACACACCAACTACACTCATCCCTCCATATAGGTTGTAGAGGAAGTGTAAAGGAGAGAGGCTTTGTCCCATTTACTCTTTGGAGCTCGTGAGGGTAGCTGCATTAAAACAGAGGTAATAACAAGACACGTTTAGGCAGAAAGAAGACCTGAGACAAGAGTTCTGTTTCCAAATAGACTGCATGTGAAATCGAATAAACACTTGAACTCTGGGGTTGCTTTTAAATAGTTGAGGATTGAGTGGTGGGTCTGCCTAGGTTTCAGCTGAAGGCTGAGGAGAGGAGTCCGTAACAGAGGCACCTGTCTGGGCAGATGTAAGCCATACTTACAGGAAGAACACAATGGAGTCTTTGGTTTTAGCAGTGCCAGAGGGTTATGAAAAGGAGCCTAGAGATATCATAGCAGAGTGTTAACTGCGTGGACTCAAAAGAGTGACTGCTTGGGTTTAAATCCAGCCCTGCCTCTTACTAGCTGTGTGACTTTGGGCAAGTTACTTAAACTCACTAGACTTCCATTCCATTGTTTATGTGAGATTATTAATAGAGCCTTCCTTTTAGGGCTGTTATTAAACTAAATCAATTATAACTATAACACACAGAATAGTACCTGGTACATGGTAAGCGCTGTGTATTTGCTTGTTAAATAAGTAGAGTCAGCAAGGGGTAATAGCCGAGCTCTCTGTGAGTAGTCATGGTGTGTTTCTCCTTCCAAGAGAACCATCAATCACACCAGCTGCAGGCACTTCCTTGTGGATGCTTATAGGACAGATACCAATGCCCAAAAAAGGATGAGATGAGCTTTCCTCACCACTGACTATCCAGAAGAGACAACAGGTGACAACATATAGACCAGATTAACCCCACCATGATTTTGCATAAACTTCTCACTATACCAAAATGCCACACAGGAAAAATTTTTAAAAAAGAAGGCTATTTGAAAGAAAAATCATGAAAGACTGAGCATGCACCCTAAAAAAAAATAGTAATAACAAGTTTTTTCACTTTTTTGTACCCCACTAAGGGCATTTGTGGGTAAAATCAGAGATGAGATTAATTATAGGTGAAAAAAAACTTTCTTTAATTATTTTATTCTTTCATTTAATTTTGGCACATCTGAGTCAAGTGTTAAATTCAGATTCCACAAAAATATCTTTTTCTGCTTTGTTTTGTTTTTGGTTTTTGTTTTGTTTTGGTCAATATATATTAAAAGTACAAGTACTGTCATGAGTCATACCAGTGCAAACTTTTCTTTTCCTTGACAAAGTGTGATCTTGATTCTTGAAATGTTTGAGAATTGCACTTTGGACCACTGCTTCACCTCTGACGCCCTTCTATCAAACAAGTTGACCTACATCCATTTCATGACTCTCCACTTTAATTTCAAACTCAATCTGGAATCTCCCACAGCAAACATTTCAGAACCATAAAGAAAATAGGGGAGGGGAGAGAGACTGCATAAGTAAAATTTAAATGGCATCATATTTTTTATGTACCTACAAAGTTTTTAAAAAATTTTTTAAATATATTTTTCTTTATTTTTGGTTGCGTTTGGTCTTCATTGCTGATTGCTGCGTGCGGGCTTTCTCTAGTTGCGGGGAGCGGGAGCTACTTTTCATTGCAGTTCGTGGACTTCTCACTGCGGTGGTTCCCTTGTTGTGGAGCACAGGCTATAGGCACCCAGGCTTCAGTAGTTGCAGCACGCGGGCTCAGTAATTTTGGTTCTCGGGCTCTAGAGTGCAGGTTCAGTAGTTATGGTGCATGGGCTTATTTGCTCCGCGGCATGTGGGATCTTCCGGGACCAGGGATGAACCCGTGTCCCCTGCATTGGCAGCGGGATTCTCAACCACTGCACCACCAGGAAAATCCTATGTACCTACAAAGTTTTTATATTTTTAGAGAGATTGGAACAATTGTAGTTACCTTTGATTTTCCATACTTATCTCTTTGATAGCTTGAATCAATATTGATGAAATCATTGATATACTATATAAAGCTCCCTGGAATATATTATTAAAACTAATATAAAAATGGAACATTCATTTTGACTTTACAATCTCTGGAAGTTTCTAAATGTTTCTATTTTAGACTTTTTTATTATTGAAGATAATTATGAATTTCTAAAAATTAGTTCAATAAAATATACTTTTTTCTGCTTAAATAGGAGAAAATTCCTGTGAAGTCTAAACACTTTTGTATTAGTTTAATTTTAGTAAAATAACAAATTAATTAAGTCATGTTTATATTATTAACAATGGTAATCATTATTTGGCTTTTAGTAATATACTAATCCATTACAGCCACTCATGTTAGCAAGACCAGGATAATATTATTGGCTTTAATTCCATAGTATGTATGAATCTCCACCCTTCTCAGTAAATAAAGCAAAAGAAAATCTAAAATCTAGCATAGGAACATTCTTCACAATAGAGAGACATGACTCTTCTTTTAAAAAAAGAAAAACTCTTTTGTTGAATAGTGTTTTACAATTTTCACAGCATTTGTACATACCTCATAAAACTTCTAAAAGTAAGGTTTTCTATCTCGCTTTCTCCTAGTATGGTAACTATTTGACAAGACTAAGCAGATATAAGAGAACAGGTTAAAAACAGAGTAATTAAGTAACTTGTCCAAGGTCATCCCGATAGTTAATAAAGGAGATCAGAATAAAAACAAAAATCTTTGGATTAATGTAACATACATATAATTGACTAGATGATAGTTAAACAGGAAAAACACAATGAGAAAGCAAGCCAAGGGCTTTTAACCCCCGTTTATGCAGCTGTGACGTGATAGTGACTCTCAGGAATGAATTAAAAGGACAAAAACAAGCTGCAAGATCATAGTTACCTGCTTAAAACAGGCTAGCTTTTCACTTTTTTCATTGCAACAGTAACAGCCATTCTCAGGAGATGCAGTGTTTTTGTTTAAGGAATTTTGTAGAAAGCATTAGCACAGAACACTCACATTCAAATGGAATACTTAGGCAGCTTCACTGCCAGCATTTACCAGAATAGAAAATAGGACAATGAACAGGCAGAAAGAGAAAACAAACAAACAAATAATGTAGGCACTGAGATTTATTTAATACTATTAAGAAGCTCTCTATGTTAAAACACTCCATTTGGACCAAATCCAAGACCACCCCACAGTACAAATGGTGTGCAGGGTCAGGACAAAAGGTCTGCAGGATCAACAGACATGACCCCATTGGTACGGCAGCCCTCCTATAGACCATCTTCTTAGTAACTGGAATCCCCAATCCTCCACCCAATTAACCCTGATTCTGCTCTCCAGGCCTGTGCAGATCTCTTTTCCAGGGCAGTCCTCCAGAGGGTAGACTTCTGAGGCCCAAGGGAGGGCCCAAAGTATGTTTTTCTGGGAAAGGGGATTGGATAGAACTTGGAGGTCCACATGTGACTGCTTGAGACCTTTTATCATGTAGGATGGAGTCAAAGGTAGGATAAGATTTCCTTGCATTTTCAGGTTCCAGCATGGAACTCCAAAGACTACTAGAATTTCAATCTTTAACCTGGTCTTCCTGGTCATTATGAAGGTATATTTCCAAGGTAGAAGGCTAGATATATTGTGTTTAATGATTTTATACCTTGATTTAAAGCTTTTAAATATTTAGACATGGGATATACAGCCCTCCCTTGGTACTCTTGAACCAGACTCCAAAATTGTCAGGCGTGGGTAGGTCTTCAGACTTGTACTGGGTGGGCCAAAATGTTCGTTTTTATTTCCGTAAGATGGCTCTAGTAGCCCTTAGTTGTATTTAACTTCATTTGAAACAATTTTGTTAGATTGTATGTGACAGCTGTCATAGCAACGTGCATTTAAAAACAAAAGAGACTTATCAAATCGATGAATTTTTGTATAGACATTTTAATATTGAAGATGGAAGAGAAAAAGCAACATTTTCATCATATTATGCTTTATTATTTCAAGAAAGGTAAAAACACAACTGAAATACAAAAAAAAGATTTGTGCCAGGTATGGAGAAGGTGCTGTGACTGATCGAACGTGTCAAAAGTGGTTTGCAAAGTTTAATGCTGGAGATTTCTCACTGGACAACACTCCATGGTCAGGTAGACCAGTTGAAGTTGATAGCGATCAAATCAATACAAAAATTGAGAACAATCAACATTATACCACGTGGGAGATAGGCGACATACTCAAAATATCCAGATCAAGTTTTGAAAATCATTTGCACTAGCATGGTCACGTGAATTGCTTTGATGTTTGGGTTCCACATGAGTTAAGTGAGAAAAACCTTCTTGACCATATTTCCACATGTGATTCTCTACTGAAACGAAATGAAAATGTTCCGTTTTTAAAACAAATTGTGACAGGTGATGAAAAGTAGATATTGTACAACAGTGTGGAATGGAAGAGATTGTGGGGCAAGTGAAATGAATCACCACCAACCATACCAAAGCCCGGTCTTCATCCAAGGAAGTTGATGCTGGATATATGGTGAGACTGGAAGGGAGTCCTCCATTATGAGCTCCTTCTGGAAAACCAAACAATTAATTCCAACAAGTACTGCTCCCAATTAGACCAACTGAAAGCAGCATTTAAAGAAAAGCATCTGGAATTAGTCAACAGAAAACACATAATCTTCCATCAGGATAATGCAAGACCACATGTTTCTTTGGTGACCAGGCAAAAACTATTACAGCTTGGCTGGGAAGTCCGATTCATCTGCCGTATTCACCAGACATTGCACCTTCAGATTTCCATTTATTTCATTCTTTACAAAATTCTCTTAATGGAAAAAACTTTAATTCCCTGGAAGACTGTAAAAGGCACCTGGAGCAGTTCTTTGCTCAAAAATATAAAAGGTTTTGGGAAGATGGAATTATGAAGCTGCCTGAAAAATGGCAGAAGGTAGTGGAACAAAAGGGTGAATACATTGTTCAATAAAGTCCTTGGTGAAAATGAAAAAATTGTCTTTTATTTTTTCTTAAAAAACCAAAGGCACTTTTTGGCCCACCCAATAGTTACTGTACATCTAATATCAGTTCTTCCATTTTAATATCTTGATCCCCAGTGCGACCATTTGATTCTGTTTTAATACCATCAATTCCCAATGCAATCTTCTTAGTACAAGACCCTGATTATTTCCCACTTGGCCTATGGCACCTGCTTAGAATGTGATCTCCCCATCCTCATCTCATTCTTCTTCCAAGCCAGGCTTCTACCTTGCTGGCTAATTATATTTAATTAAAATTAATTAGCATAAAATCTGATTAATAATATTCTGTATCTTAAAAAAATATGATTCTCCCCGATTGAAGGGCTACATTCAAACTCTTTAACATGGGACAAAAAAGCATATTTGAGAGTCTCATGTTTGCCCATTCTCTGTGGTCTCTCAGCCTCCATGTCTTTTTTTCTTTTTTAGTTTATTTATTTATTTATTTATTTATTTTGGCTGCCTTGTGTCTTTGTTGCTGCACATGGGCTTTTTCTAGTTGTGGTGAGCGGGGGCTACTCTTCATTGTGATGCGTGGGCTTCTCATTGCAGTGGCTTCTCTTGCTGTGGAGCACAGGCTCTAGGCACTCAGGCTTCAGTAGTTGTGGCATGCAGGCTCAGTAGTTGTGGCGCATGGACTTAGTTGCTCCACAGCATGTGGGATCTTCCCAGACCAGGGATCGAATCCGTGTCCCCTGTATTGGCAGGTGGATTACTTAACCACTGCGTCACCAGGGAAGTCCCTCCATGTCTTTGCAGGTATTGCTGCTTCTACCTGGAAACTCTTTTCTATTTTCTCAGCTTGAATAAACCTTATCCTTCAAGATTCAGTTTGTGTCTTCTGTCCTCTGGGAAGCTTTGCCTATGTAACTCAGACTAAGATAGGTACCCATTCTTTGTGCTCCCACCTGTGCATTTTTCCATTAGCACTCAATATTGTTATTGATTTTCTTGTCTGTCAACTCTAGAGGCTAAACAATTTGAGATTAGAGGATGTGTTATTTCACTTTATTCATAAAATCATTTACAAACATTTGCTCAGATCTGCTCCAGTCCATATACTGTGCAAGTAACTATCCATGTAATGATAAAATACACAGGTCCTGCCATTGTGGATGCAACAATAGAGCATAGTTACAGTCACTAGACACTGAAATGTGGGTTTAGATGGAATTAAGTATAGGTTGTCATGGCAACTCAGAGGAAGGCCACCCAATTCATCTGCCTGGAAGAGAAGGCGTCCTACAGAAAGTGGGCCTGGGCTATGACCTGCATAGGATGAGTGACTGGTAGGCCCAATGTCTGTTGTGTAACATGCATATAGGATACTCTTCATAATCACTACTTTGGAACAATCAAGAATGCAACAAATTTGGTGTGCCCTAGGGTGGACTGCACAAGTTATAGAAACAAACAAGGTAGAGCCAGAGGGATGAAAGAAAAGGTCCTTATCAGAATTAGGACAAAGTCACTGTCTAGCCACTCTAAGCTGAGAAAGCATATTCAGTAGAGTCAAAGTAGGGGCTGGGAAAATGTGTAAACCATTTATCTCAGCATTTCAGAAATAAGGTAAAGTCTGTACAAGCTGTTGCAGCATCCATTCCTATTCAAAAGGCTTGAGTTTATAAATGAACAATATACATACAGTACAATTCACAAGCTATGTTAAAGAAAGTAACTAATTTACTTCAACTTTTTGGTTCATTGGAATAGAAGTTTACCCTTTCCTTACCTCTGAAATATGATGAAAAAAAATGTGCAGGAAAAAATAATCCAAAAAACAGTAACTGTGAGTGAGTGTTGCTTTAATCAGTTACATGTTGGAATAAATTAGCAATTCCTAATGTCTCTCCATACACAGATTTATGGTAATTGCATAGAACTGTTTAAAATTCATTCTATATGATGAGTTCAGGTTTTCTCAACTATTTCTTGATTATGCTCATAACATAGTGCATCAATTTAAAAATACCAGTTATTGTTAAGAGATGGAAGTATACTCATTAAAACTGACATAAATTTGCAGCCCACGTTCCGCTCCCCCCTCTTTTTTTTTTAAGGATGAGATGATCAGTAAATGGAACCTTGTACTGAATGAAGCAGAAAATGTGGCCATTCCTGTTTAAACATGTCATGGTTAGCGTGGCCTCTTCCTTTTCTGAGCAAATTACAATTTGGGGATATATAAAACTAGCCCCTAGTGAATCTTTGAGTAAATATAATTGGATCTATAATAAATCATACCATGAGAATAAGGCTTTGCTTACATGACTACTGCTGATTTTAGTGATGTCATTTCCCAAAGCAATCTTAATAGTTATACTGGTGGATCATATTGAGTACACTAGATTTAATGAGTTAGTTCAGGCCATGCCTTGGACCTAAGTCAAACATTTTGTCAATGTAATTCACTAAAGACACCCTGTATAAAAAACATTTTTTGTATATAATCAATAAACCTTTCTGAATATATATTGAAGGAGAAGAAAATCTTAAATTTGTTTGAAAATATAATTTGGGAATGGATGTCAAGGGCCAATCAACTCAATTCAGCACAAAGTTAATATATTTAAGTAAGTGTTCCTTAAAATTTACACAGTTAAATTTCTTTGATAAAAAACTTGTCCTTGTATGTTTCATAAATTTTAAAAAGGCTAACTAAATATATTAATATTTGAGCCACTGTTTACAATATTTTCTGAAGAATATGTTTCAAAATCTACACATTTTGCTTTCACTTGAAAAAAATTCCTATTCATTTTTTTGAAGTGGAAGCCTACATAGTTTGAATTATTGTTCCATTATTTTCTGCAATAGACAAATTGAACCTTGCTTTCTAATCGTGATTTATACAGCTCTTTTATGTGTGCTCACATTCAAATTTTATACCCTACTCTGTTTATAACCTACTGTATAATAGTTGACTCCTAGATTAATGTGTTTTCATAGCAAGATTCAACAAAGGATTTAATATGGACTCTAAAATTCAGACAGATATTAACATTTTAGTGATATCTTAATGTCTGCATGTAGTTTATTGAAACAGTAGTAAATTCACGATAATGTAAATTCCAAGAGTTTTCATCAGAAATGATAAAAGTTAAAGTGTCTGTCTTTAGTTGTGACATATTTTACGATGAGTACATTATTGTCTCAAAATTAAAGAATACAAACAATTTATGAAATGTGTTCTTTCTTTAAATATTTACACTATAATAAAGAATCAAACTGGAAGAAAAACATCAAGCAGAAATCCTTTAAATGTTATAAAACATAACATTTTAGTGCAATAATTGCTCTTACTGTTTGTTATATATAAGAACTGTATTTCCAGTATTATTTGAAATGAATTTCTGCTTAGTACTACAAATATTTTTAAACAAAAATTTGAACATTTCTTTATTTGCAGTTGTTCTTTTTGTTTTGTGTATAGACAGGAAATAAAAGAAAATTATAAGGCCATTTTATATTTCTATATTTGAATTTATTTTCACTGAAATTACTCTATCAATTGGTAAGAATTGTTCACATAATTCTCAGTAGATAAGCTGGAAGGTGAGTTACATAAAGAACTCAACCATGTAAAAATTTTCTTGTAAGCCTGAAGCTATTTTCTATATAGATTTCTAAAATTACTTTTCAAGATAAATATTTGTTCTCCTTGCATTAATTGTGGTAGGTGTATTTTTCTACCTAGCCTCTCATAGTTCCTTTTAATAGGTCTAAATTAATTGTTAAAAATGTTGAACTCGATTAATAATCAGTAGTTAAAATATAAAATTAGATTTAAGTTTTTTGCAGTATTAAACTTTCAGCAAGAGTAATGTATAACTTATATGACATAGGATATACAAACTTAATGAAGTGAATATTTATTTTCATTTCCTAAGATATCCATCCCAGTGTGGTTCCTAGTTACTAGAGACAGTGGGCTCTTAGGAAACAGTCACAGGCTTCTTCCTGCACATAATATGGAGATTTGAGAGCATGATCTCACATCAGTGGGATCACTCACAGCCCCCGGAATGATTTCTCTGTCATCTTCCATTTTATACCCCATAATGCTGCTTGAGTGATCTTCTACAATTTAAATCTGTTAATGTCAGCCTCTAGCTTAAAGTACCATTGAGTTGGGTTTGATAGTCTAATCTGAGGGACATACAGAAACAAGCTAGTCAATTGCATATCCTGCCTTTTGCACATGTTCATTCATGTCTCCTCTGATGTTTTGCCTATTCTGCTCCCCATTCCTAGAAAAAGTATCTCCATCCTGCTTGGCTCTTGTGCATCCTTCAACACTTAACTCATGTGTCATTTTGTCTGGGAAACCTGCCAGTCCTCATCCAGACAGAGTTAGTTGCCCTTGCTCTGTGTGCACAGAAGCACTCACTGGGGTTTGAGGTGTGAAAATAGTTTGCCAGAAGAAATCTTACAATATTCATAAGGCTCAAGGCTGTCTTCATATTTCTGGGCATCTCAGTTCCTCAGAATAGCCCTATCCCTGGGTAAGATGTTTCTTCCCTGACTCCAGTGGCTTTTGCTTCAATCAAATTCCTTACAGAAAACATGAGCCAACCTCCAGAGTC
This sequence comes from Pseudorca crassidens, assembly GCF_039906515.1. Classification (NCBI taxonomy): domain Eukaryota; kingdom Metazoa; phylum Chordata; class Mammalia; order Artiodactyla; family Delphinidae; genus Pseudorca; species Pseudorca crassidens. The sequence goes on along the minus strand of NC_090300.1, from coordinate 116,293,792 downwards.
AGTCTTGCTTTGGCTGGTAGAAGAGGTGGGTTGAATCTGGAATTAGCCAAGTCAATAAATCCCTTCTCTATGAATGGGGAATGGGGATACAGAAAAATTTTAATGAGTAATTTTTTTTTGTTGGTATCTGTTTGTTTTGGCCTGTACATCTAACCTATAAACTCAGGAGATTTGGGCTACTATGTTTTGCTTTTTTTTTAAGTTTTTTTTTTTTTTAAGGGGGGAAGAACAAATGTATATTTACAGAGTTTGCTATATTAACCTTCTTTTTTTTTTTTTTTGCGGTATGCGGGCCTCTCACTGTTGTGGCCTCTCCTGTTGCAGAGCACAGGCTCCGGACGCGCAGGCTCAGCGGCCATGGCTCACGGGCCCAGCTGCTCCGCGGCATGTGGGATCTTCCCAGACCACGGCATGAACCCGTGTCCCCTGCATTGGCAGGCAGACTCTCAACCACTGCGCCATCAGGGAAGCCCTAACCTTCTTATTTACCATATCTGATTCTTTTTATTTTTACTATAGATTTAAATCACCACCTGGTGTCATTTCCTTATCCCAATACAGTTTTGATCCCATCCAACTGTGTTATATTTCTGTTACCAAATGCATTATATTTCACTATGTTTTAGGCCTAACATTACAATTATATACATATTGTTTATACAATTGCTTGTAAAATCAGTTCAGAAAAGAAAGGAGAAGAAATATGCATTTCTTCTGCCTTTTATAATCACATGATTCTCTTTACTGGTGCTGTTGTTTTGTTTTGGGAGTTGGTTTTCAGAGATGACTTGCTATCAGCCTGAAGAAATTCCTTTAGTACTTCTTGTAAGGTGGATATTCAAGCAACAAATTCTTTCAGCTTTTACTTATCAGGAAATCTCTTTGACTTCTTGTCTCTATTGCTTCTGATAAAAATAGTTATTTTTTAAAAATCAGAATTCTTTTATGTGACGAATTATTTTTCTCTTGATACTTTCAAAAGTTATTTTTATTTTGTTTTGTTTTGTTTGTCTTCGAATTTCAGCATTTTTAATGTGATGTATTTGAGTGTGATTGCTTCTCCTTCTTAGAAGAACAGCCATCTTGGCAACACTGACTCAATGTGAAATTCCTGTGAGGAGCTGGTGTGAGAAGAGTGAGGGGATGGGTTGTGTTTCACATTCCATAGACTCTTGCTGTTCTTACTGAGATTTAGTAGATTTTCTAAACAAATGTTTCTTCATTTGCTGTATGCCCTTATGACAACTTCCAGAGACTTTAAGTGTTGGTTATTTTTATAATTTTCACGAGTAATGGTTGTTTCCCAGAGGAATGAGTCCATAAGGCTCCTTGTATACACGTCATTGACATCCTGCCACTGTTTTTAAGTGTTCCTGAGAGAGATGGAAGCTATCTATCTAGAGATACAAAAGGAATCAGACATGCAGAAAAAGGAAGAAATGAGAAAGAGAGGGAAACATCTCTTTGGGGTCCCTATGATTTTCACATCCTGGGTTTAGTCTGTGAGACTGAGCTGCCTTCTTGCTACTGTATTCTGTGAGACACTGATGTCTCTTTAAAACACACCACGCTTTTTTACTGGGATTAATGTTACTTGTGGGCAACGAAAGGTGCTCTAACCAAGTAAATAATTTATGAATTCAACCATAGAAAGTTTGAAAGCCAAGTAGTAAGGGGTATGGATTCAAGGATGACACTGCCAACAGAGATTTGTTTATGAAATTCATTTTATAACATTCTAAACTTCCCAGAGTTTTCTTGTAGAAAAGAACTCTTCTGATAATCGTTACTCACTAGGTGTATGACCTTGGAAAGCTTCTTGTCTCAATTTTTCTATCTGTAAAATAGATGTAATAATAATATTAATCTAATAGAGCTGTCGTGAAACCTAAATGAATTAAGGCATATAAAGTACTTTTACCAGTGCCCAGCATAGTAAGCATTCAAGTCTAAAATTCCTTTAGCAAAACTTTGGGGACACTTTGGGGACACTTAACACTTGAAATAGTTATAATAAAAACAATAGTGTGACTGCATTAATACACTGATAATATCTATTATTTTTGTTTTAATTACATCAATTAAATCATTTAATAAATTTAATTCTACTTAACTAGCTTCAAGGCAGGACCCTAATGTCCCATACTGTTTGTTACTAAACACTGAATCCCATGTAAAATTCTCAAGTCAATTGCTTCTAAAAAAATTTCTAGTAGTATTTCACTTTTAATTATAATAAAATTAAATAACTTTTTCCATACCCATTTAACTGCATTTAACCATATTCAGTCATATCCATTCAGTATTTGCTGAATGCTAGCTATTGAAAAGATATAGCTGCTGCATGGTCAAACCATAATCTATTCTGGTAAAGTGGGACTGTAGTTAAGTTGACAAGAGAAAATATCATCATTCTAGATGATGTCAGTGCACATCTATATTCTGGAAAAATTATTGTTATTCTAAACAGACAGTTTTAGAATCTGACAAGTTATGTAGTTACATCAGTGAAGGACCTGATGGATTTTCTTACTCCCTTACTGAAATTTTTCAGTTACTTAGTCATGTAAGTAAAAGTGTGCCATGTGAGTAAGACCTATAAAAGTTGAAGAAATCTTTGCTGTTTATAGTATGCTATTAAATATACAATTTTTTCATAGAAAACTATCAAGTCTTTATCCGTATATCAGCTTTAAAGTGACGGGTTTTTTTTAAAGATGTTTATTAAAGAATAAATTGTGGAAATGGGAGAAGGCTGGATATAAACAGCAGCAAAATGCAATAGTTTCTTTTAGTAATCTTTAATCCTCAATTTATTTTTTTCCATTGTGATGATTTTCTTCATAATCTTGAAATGAATCTTAAAAAAACTATTGAAAAATTTTAAATAAAGTCCTAAAATTTTATTCTATTTTTACATAAAAAATCCATGAAAAAATATTTAATGCCAGGTCTGTGTTGATTGTAAAGGATATAAAATGCACTAAAATGTATTTAGAATAGAATAGAATTCCTTTTTTGCCTACCTTGTCTACATATTGTAATTATGGGCATTATTAAGAGTACAGATTAAAGACAAAGCACCACATACACTTCATAATTTCAGAGATATCAAGGTACCCAAATGAGCGCCAAATCCTGATACTTCCATAATGCAAACAAGTCATTTCCCTTAATATATTTTGTGTCTTTATATCATCAAGTTTCCCCCTCTGAGAATGGAGGAAACAGACTATAAATCAAACAAATAACTTTTGCATGATAGATTGTGAAAAACATTTGATCTTTTGATCTTGAAACCACACAGCCAAAATGCTTTTACCTCCTGGCTTGAGTCCCAGACTCCAAGTGTCATTCAAAGGAAACATTTTCATGATACAGTGTTTGATATTGTACATCCTTTTCTAAATCTCTGGGTTTTTTTTTTACTATTGGATTTCTTTACAAGTTTTCTTACAAAAAGCAGCAGAATATGTTACCAGAAGGGAAAAAAATATGAAACTAATTAAAACATGATTTCTTCAGGACATCTCAGCTGTAAAAACAGCTAAGACATTGGAGAGAAAGAGAGAGAGAGAGAACTAAAATTAAACAATGTAACAAAATCGCTCACTGTTAACTACTAGCTATGCACACAGGTTTATGCTCAGTCCCTGGACACAAGTCAATCCACCATATCTGTGAACATCATGAATACTTGATAAACCCACAGCAGCAATACCAGATTAAAAACTGTGTTAACGTTTGCACAAGCAGAACTGCCCAAGGATTTTAACTATCCCAGGGCTGTAACACCACAAAATAGAACATGAGTCTCCTTTTTCTTATGACTTCTGAAATTTCCATTAACTTTTCATACTCAAAAAATGAAAGATATTTTAATTTGCATCTGTTCATTTATTGTTATTTTAAATATCATTTGTTCATACTGAAATGGGTAAAACTATAAGGATATGAAATGAATAGCCATGCTAGCAACTACATTTAATAAATATATATTTTTCTGGGCATTGGGCAAATTTGTATATTACAAAATTAAAACATGTAATATGGAATAGTAAGTATAATTTGAGCAAGCCCACTAGTTCTTTAATTCATAAAATTTGATATATTTAAAATAAGTATATAGAGGAATTATTTATATATATATAGTACTTCCTACTTTATTGAGAAATTACATGAACTTTGTTCACATTAAGTTATAAAATATTCAAACAAAAACATTTAGAAAAACCTCGAGAAAAATACATTTGTAAGTCTCAAATGTTTATTAATTTTGGAATAACATACATTTGTTAATTTACTGTTAGTTAAAATATGTATTTCTTATAATGCAGTTTTGTAGACTAAGAACTTGGGACACATGACATTTAGTCTCAGCTTTCTGTCTGCCTAACTGAGTAGCAAACAGATTTGCCTCTGTAGGTCTCAGTTTCTTGATTGGGCGATTTAAAAACTATATGTCTCCTATGTATACAAGCAAATTATTGTTGGTATCAAGAATACCACTGTAGTCATATCCTGCCTTTTGAGTTCAAGCTACAAGACTTCATTCTCTGCGAAACTATTTTTGATGAGGTGTCTTTGGTCATATTGGTACAGAATCTTGCATTGTTAAGGGTTATTCTAGAACTATAGCAACGTTTGAGGCAGATAGACTTTATGATAAGGCATGATAAGGTAGATAAGTTAAAATTCTTGCATCCAGCTGAGCAAGCTAAAAGCTATAGAAAAGAAAAACTCGTAACTTAGTAGACAGTGTTTTTGGACTTTCCTGGGAGAGCTGGAAAATGCCGCTTGCTAGAGAAATTACAGTCTGTGAGGCAGGAGCCAATCAATACCTCTTAGAGTGGAGAAATTTAGAGTGCACTTGCCATTCAGAGACATTTGGGAAATCAGAAGCAGGTCACAGAGGAGGAAAGGAAAACCACAGACACTAAAATTAAAAGCAGAAGAATGAGGAGATTCTCAGAAATAATTAGTTGATTACACACAGTCATGGTGGAAGAGGTGAATTATTCAGCCAGTCAGGAATTGCTGGGAGCTGAATTAATGGTCATTGAGACCTTGAAAGCATGATCAAATTTTAAACCACTGACAAATTTTTTAAATCCTCGTTTCTGGTTCTTAAAATAAGTACAGTCTGCATCAGTGAAAGTCCTGGCAGGAAACAGAAACCACGCTTAACTGGAATTTTGAAGAGAAGCTAATGTGTGTGTGTGTGTGTGTGTGTGTGTGTGTATGTGTAATGTAAGCATAAACACACACACACACACACACACACACACACACATCAACAATCCTCCAGGCACTAGCAGCAGCAGGAAGCCACCCATACCCCTGAAGGGACAAGGAGAGAAAACTATGTCACCAGAGCTAGTTGAGAGCCAGACCACTGAAATGAAGCAGTTTCACAGGAGCTTTTGACCAACCTAGAGGGATCAACCACTGTTGGAACAAACAGGGAGGAAATGGGGATGAAATATCCTGAACTCTTTCCTCAAACCCTCAGATCTTTTGTCTGAGCCTCCCCTTTGTCAAATCCACTTGGAATGCAGAGGACAGGAGAGGCTGGGTGATGTAATTTGCAAGAATCCATCTCTTAGAGCGATAAACAAGGCAGAGGATGTAAGGAATGAGAGTATGTATGTGTAGGGAGTGGCAAATTAGAGGTGGGAATAAAGGTATCCAGTCCAACTAGAATAATCTTTTGGAATCATTAAGTGGTTGAGTCATTAAGCTTTTTGATTAATATATAAGAAGGAAAGCTTTATATTGACTTCCACTCTATTGTATTAATTTAATAAAATTCCAAAAAGAATGGGCTTAACCATACGTTTTATCATAGGCATAAAATATGAAATTTAATCTTTGGAAATTAATATTCTGAAAATTAAATATCTATAACATCCCAATTTCATTATCAGGTATAATATATAGAATACATATATTTATGCACATACATATTATGTACCATGCAAATATCCCAATAATTAAATTACATTACATTATATATATATATATATATATATACACACACATACACATATATATATACGATTTTGTTTCTTCAATATATTCTATTCCCAATGGGAAATCACTTAGAAAAAACAGAGTTCACTGAAGTTGACTCCTAGGGTCAAATGTCTTTGGATCTTGTATAAGGTCAAGTGCGTTATGTGAGTGTTAACACAGGAGCAAAAGAGCTTCTAATAGTAAATGAAATAGTTTCAAAGAGTCCAAAATGTAGGGACAAGAACTAGTGATTCATTCTGCTAAAGAGTGATGATGTTTGTAGAGCAAAAGAGATGTATTGACTTATTTACTGATTTGATTTATTGGTTTGGAATGATTTTTTACCCAAGAAGCATTCATGAATGTGCCACAAATACAATCAGAGAAAATGCAGCATCTGCAGCTTGGCAGAGAGTGAAGCTCAGCAGGCAGCTGCGAGTGAAGAGGATTTAACAAAGAAGAATGATTTTTGTAGCAGAAATGTATTACACAGCACAGCACTGTTCTGAGTCAATAATGATGACTAATGAAGACGGGATGAGAATTAGAGTAGCCAACCTGTGAAGTGAATACAGCAATAGAGAATGAAAAGACACCATGTAACTATAGCTGGTTTTTTTCCCCCAAATGTGGAGTATTACGGAACAAAAATTGGTGAATGGGGAGGAAGTCACACAAAATAAGCAAAATAAATAATGCATTTCAGTTTGAACAGATATGCAGATAACATACATTTATTACACTATAAATGAATAAAGTAATTTATAAATAATGTAAAATATTAAGGCCCCAATTGATGACTCAGGTAGAGTTGATTGCAAGAAATCATAATAACAAAAAAAGAGCAGCTGATTCTTGATAAATGATTCTAGAAAATGAATTCATTAGAAAGGTATTGGACAGCCCATAGTATCTCCAGATATCCAGAGAACCAGGTTTAGAGGCCACGCAACCAGAAACAATTATCAAATCATTATGTAGATCTGGCCAACCAAAGACGTAACTGTCCTTATCTCTGGAAACCAGATGATGCCTCATGAGACAGAGTCATAGGAACTACCCCTAGCGATGCAGCCATGCCGAGATTGGCCTCTGGATTTAGTGGCCGTCACTCCAGACCCGTCACCAGAAAACATTTTGTCATGCCCATTCTTCTTTAGGTCACTAGCTTCTGTTTCAGAGTCAATGTTCGATTGGCAGAACCTTAGTCAGGTGTTTGTACTTTAACTGTAAAGAACTGGGAAACTAAGCATCCAGTATATTCTGGATATGCCTCATTAGCTGGGGGAGTCTTCATAGTATGGAGATTCCAATGTCGAATGGACAAAGAATGGCAAATGGGTTTTGAAGGAAAGAAGTAAATACTAGAACTAAAATACCCTTGGACGTGACTATTCTTGATGCAAAAGGGCTTATACATGGAGAAGTCTTATGCTATGAAGATCACCATCATTCTATGGTTCTTCTTACCGTCAAATGTATGTAACTGAATTGAATTACTGTTGCAGTCTTGATTTTTCTAAAGATTAAACCCGTGTTGATGGTTTAGCTAAGTGACCTAATTAACCATTGGCTTTTGAACCATATATTAATTAAAATATAATAATAGTCGTTACATTGCTTATTATTACCTGATTTGATGTTTCTGGCCAAATCATATTACATTCAGTATATATGCCACATAAACCAACTTCTGCAATTTCATTTAAAATTCTCACTCTCTAGGGACTATTTCTTTTATAATGGTAAACAAACTCATATCTGTCCTGTAGTACCTTATTTCTTGATCTACCATTGTACTACTCTCTCATCAGTAACATTTTTAATTGTACAATGTTTATCTCTACTTTTTGTCCTTCAGTGAGACACTTCTGAACAACTTGGAACATTAGTATTTCTCTTACCACTTCACTGAATATATTTTCAAGGGGAGTAACCAATAACTGTCATGTTGGTGAATCCAGTGGACTTTTTAGTCTTCCTCCTTCACAATTTTCATCATTTTGTTTACATTGTCCAATTCATCCTAGATACTTTCTTCCCTTGGATTCTATGTTACCTCATAGAACTTATGTTCTGTTTGCCTTCCTACCTCTGTGGTCACTAATCTGGGCTCTTTTTTCTCTGTTCACCTTCTGAATGAAAATATCTTCACAGATATTAATCCTTATCCTCTTCTTTACAGAGACACCTTTGGTCATTCTTCCATGGAAGAGTTTGTAAAGTCATTAACAGTCTAGTCTAAGCGTGTAAATTCTCCTTCCAAGCTCCTGTTCCATTTCTATAAGCATTTCAGATTAATAATTTCTAAGATCGAATTCATCACATTTTCTCCCAAACCTGCTATTCCTACTGATTTAGTATTGTATATACTTTAAGTTTTGAGAGAAACCTAGTTGCAGGAAATTGGGTAAAAATAGCTATCTACTGAATCTTAATCTCACTCCACAGAGCCAAAGATTCTGTATTTGTGTGACTGTTATGTATGTTAAATTTTCCATGGATGATAAACGTAATGCCTGGAAGAGAACATAGGACGCTAACAAATAGAGAATGAGAAGTTTATTTGACCTATTATCTATCAGCAAGAGCACAGCATTTTATAATTTGTATTTATATCTTATATGTAAAATATATACTTTATATTTTAAAACTATAGTATCCACTGTCCTATTATTCAGTTTTTTCATGAACCAAGTGATGAAATTGGTACCCTATCTTCAAAGAATTTGCGGTTATAAAAATTTCAAAATTTCCAACTGCAAATATCATATCTGAGAGAATTTTTGCTGCTGGTCAGCATTTTATGGTATTCAATTTATTCTGATTTTAGTAAAATCCCCCAGTGTTCTCCTAGTGACACTTCCTCTTCATCATTTTTTTTATCCCTTCAAGACATTACACACTTACACGCCTGCATGCCACATGTACACTGCTGCCATGAACCTTTTTACTGAACACTATTCATTCGTTTGCCTTCTGACTGAAGAATTGAATATAATACTCCATATGTATTCATTCTACTAGAATGATTTGCAATCCTAGACATCTGCAGTATTTCCCAGGTTTTTATAAGTTAAACCAGCTAAAGCATAACATTTCAGCTATGACATAAAGTTAGTAAAGTCAGAGCTGTCTAAAATAAGCAAAAGATAGTAATCAAGCTCAATTAACATATTGATCAACTTCTGTAATAATAATTGCATAAACCTATAAATAAGATTTAAGTATTTTATTTCTCAAAGCTTCTGGGATTTGTCACTGAACTGCTCTCTCAAAGTCCAGCTACTGAGATGAGCCATTAAAACTTGTGAGAATGAATAATATGCCGTTTCATTCCTACTTGTATGATAAATTATAGAAAGGCAAAAATTTTAAGTGCATTTTCTTAATAATGAATATGAGAACAATGTCATTGCTACTAATATTTCGGGGCTAAAATTGTGAGTCATTGATTGCCTTGTATAATTTATCAGGTAAAGTGATTGCTAACAGGTATGCACAGAATAGTTGTTATGAATTTGAGCAATTCTGTTAGAATTTTATGTTGAGAAGCCCACATTCCTCTAACAGATAAAAACACACGATTTCCAGTGGGATTCAAATATTAGTTGTAGGTAAAGAAACTCAGCGGAAAGATGATGTAGTGAATATGTTTTTCATCTCTTTTTTATTTAGTTTCCCTGGGATAAAAAAAGAAACATTGGATTCTGAGTTGGCTTATTTATTCCCTGCAACAGAAAACATAGTTTTGTGCATATAAAATTATGATCTGGTGGCCAAACGAGCAGTGACATTGGAAAGAAAAATGTAAAGGAGTTATTCCTCTTTTCTCTCTATCAATAAAATTACTTTGAACATTAAAGTAAAAGTTTTATTAGCCATAAGTATACATTAATCATGGTTTTTAGAATGTGAACAATATAAAAAGGCAATATATACCATATAAAAATGCAAAATAAATGTGCCTCTACCCAGGCAGATTTCCACCTGTTCCCAGACACATCCACCAGAGCGACTTTACACTGTTTCTATTTTTATACTTTTTTTGTGTGTGTGTGTGGTATGCGGGCCTCTCACTGTTGTGGTCTTTCCCGTTGCGGAGTACAGGCTCTGAATGCGCAGGCTCAGCGGCCATGGCTCACGGGCCTAGCCGCTCTGCGGCATGTGGGATCTTCCTGGACAGGGGCACAGAACCCGTGTCCCCTGCATCGGCAGGCGGCCTCTCAACCACTGCACCACCAGGGAAGCCCCATACAGGAGCTTTGAAGCAAGAATTAGGCTGAAATGACCAGGCTTTTAAAACACCTGCATTAGTCAGATTTGTGGCTATCAGGTGTGACTGTCCTGGGAAGGGGCATGGTTTTGGACAAGGCAACTCTTGCCTCTGGGCATTATCTGAGAAGGCTGACAGCACTTCCCACAGCGGAGACAACAAATCCATCCATGAAAGGTGACTTCGCAGCATATCACAGTATCTGCCACATCCTACCATGTGTCCGTCACTCATATCTATCCAACCTAGGACCCTCATTCAAAATCCTACCCCACTAAAATCTCCCCATGCATGCAGTAGGAATTATCGTAATTGTAGTCTGAGTCAGTTCAGAAAGGCCTTGAGTTGGTCTTGGTTTTCAATGGAAACAAGTGTTCGTTTTTCATTACTAATTAATTTCAGTAATTGTTTGACATAGACTATTTATCAGCACAGTTCATGGTAATGCATATTTGCTTTGACTGCTTTTTCTTTTTTTCTTTGGCTTGTACTTTTTTCAGTACTAAACTTTTTGTAATGTAAGACATATTCGTTTTCTTGCCTTTTTTTTTTTTTTTTTCAACTGAGACGTCTGGGACTGCTAATTTTCAAAAGAATTCAAGGACCCTCAGAGAAAATACACTGGGGAGAGAAAATCCTGGGGAAGAACTTGCTTATGTCTATGCTATTTATACTGATTCATGGGAGCCCTTCCCCATGGTAAGGGTGAAAAAAAATGTGGCATTTAAACCTTAGTCAGAGAAAAGCCAGCTGTTTTTTTTGTTTGTCTTTTTTTTTTTATTTTGAAAGGAATGGATTTTGAGATCCAAATATAAGATCATATAAATATGTGTTCACTATAAAAATATTTCTATTGCATAAAATGCACTGATTAAAATCTCTCAGAACAAAGGGAAAATGTCAGATTTTACCACAAAATATGCCACTGTACACATGTTTTCTAAGACCAGAACTACAAGTTACAGAAACAGTAACTTACTAGTTCTGCTTTATGTATCTGTTTCTTATATAATTAAAAGTAGAGAGATGGATGATGGATAAATTAGGAGTTTGGGATTAGCAGATGCAAACTACTATATATAAAATAGGTAAACAATAAGGTCTTATTGTATAGCACAGGGAATTATATTCAATATCCTGTAATAAATCATAATGGAAAGAATATGTATATATATATGTATAACTGAATCACTTTGCTGTATACCAGAAAGTACCACAACATTGTAAATCAACTATACTTCAATAAAAAAAAAAATAGAGATATATTTAACTGTATTTTAGTCTACTTTTCAAAACTTAAGGATAGCATATTTTTATCCTTGTTTGTATCTCTACATTGATACATTGAACAGCTATTTGTTAAAATATTATATGAGATGCAGTGCTACATTTGGACAAAGATTCCAAAATGACTCAGAGATCTCAAATTCAAGGAGTTTAAAGTGTATATGCTTGCTTGAACAAGATGGTAACATAATTTTCTAGTATTAAGTAAATTCAAATTATAATACTTTTTCCAGTATGCTAAGTACTTATATGATCAAAGCTTTCAATGGTGGCTGGGGTGGCTATATTTTATATTTTCTATAATTAATAGTATTTTAAATAATAATGTTCAATTAGTATGAAATATCACAAGGGTGTTAGGGAAGTGTTTCATCAATCTGTCAATATTCTGAAGAAAATATATTCATCTGAGTAAATGTGTTAGTTTCCTAGGGTTGCTGTAATAAAATACCAAAAAGTTCATGGTGGTGCACTGGTTGGGAAACCGCCTGCCAATGCAGGGGACACAATTCCGAGCCCTGGCCCGGGAAGATCCCACATGCTGTGGAACAACTAAGCCCGTGCACCACAACTACTGAGCCTGTGCTCTAGAGCCCACGCGCCACAACTACTGAAGCCCGCGAGCCTAGAGCCCGTGCTCTGCAACAAGAGAAGCCACCGCAATGAGAAGCCCGCACACCACAACTAAGAGTAGCCCCTGCTCGCTGCAACTAGCGAGAGCCCATGCACAGCAACGAAGACTCAATGCAGACAAAAAAAAAAAAAAAAAAAAAAAGTGTGTGGCTTAAAAATAACAGATATCCGTTCCATGCTTCTCTCCTAGCTTCTGGTGGTTTGCAGCAATCTTCGGCATTCCTTGTTTTGTAGATTCATTTCTCCAGTCTCTGCCTTCATTTTCACATAATATTTACCCATATCTCTTCACATAGTCTTCCCTTTGTGCAGGTCTGTCTTTGGGTCCAAATTTTCCTTATTTATAAGGACACCTGTTATATTGGCTTAAGGTTCACCCTAATTATCTTATTTTAACTTGATTACCTTTGTAAAGACCCTATTTCCAAATAAAGTCAGATTCTGAGGTACTGCAGGTTAGGACTTCAGCATATTTCTTTGGCAGATACTATTCAACTCATAACAGCTGAATAAAGATTACTCAAAATTATAACCATTTTTGCAAGTCCAAAGTTCAAATAGAAGTTAAGTCAAATTACCCACTTTACCTAGAAGTCCTATATGCTATGGCATTTTTAAACTCACAGAAAATTGTGTTATATAGATTTTAAAAAACAAATGCTTTTCCTATCCTTAAAAATTTCCTATCTTGTTGAACTCTTAGGACTTTTTGCACATTTGATTTCCCTGGTGATGTATGAAAACTTAGATAATTTAAAAAACTATGTGTCTTTCATCTGCTCCAGTCTACTTCTATATTAATTTTAAGGAGATTATTCCCCCCAGTAACTGTGGATCTGCAAAGAAATAAGGATACACGTCACGTTGGAATGTTTCTTTTCTTGATTCCTTTTTTATGCTCTATTCTACCAGACTCTTCTTTTTTAACCCTCTGTAATATCTATCTACATACATATAGGTATATAGTTTGTAGGATATGATTATTTTATTAAATGTGTTTTATTTTATAAAACAATGGATAACAGCTTTGGCTGTACTTAATAATCACATGGGAAAAATAAATGTTGAGAGGTTTGGTCAGAACCCTCTTTTTTTAATGACTAGTTAGAGCACTATCAGGAAATAAGTAGCCCTAACTTGATTGTGCTGTTAGTTTCTGTGTCTTTTTAAAAAATATTTTTCCAGATAGCTTGTGATACTTTGACATTGAACTACTTTAGAATGGTTTAATCATTCAGTAGGCTTACGCTATCCAGAAGAAAAATCAATATGGTAATTTCGTTCCAGGAAAATAACTCTTTTCACAAATACATAGTGTACCATGAGAAGACATATTGCTTTTATATGAATTTTTCAAGGAATATTTTCTAGTAAAAATGGGCACTTTGGATAGACTTTTATTCAGCCTGTTGAATCCTCTTTGTTCCACTTCAGGAACATAATCAAGTCTTTTTTATATTATGGCTCTTCTCTTTCTAGTACTCTTCATTATTATTCACCCTATTAGTTCAAAAATAGCATCTCTCATCAGAATTACTTCCGGATTTCACTAAATGAGCTAACCACAACACTCTGAAACGTATTCAGGAAGTTTTTCTCATTGAAACCAGATTGCTGATTTTAAAATACAAATCTGGTAGAATTACCCATCTGCTTACAAACTGTCAGTGGCTTTCTATTCCTCTAAATGTAAAAACAGTTCCATAATATGGCAGATATGTGTCTACAATATCTGTCTACAATCTAGGCTAATATTAACCAAAATTTAAAAGATTTTGAAGCTTCTTTTTGGTGTTTCCTGTATCCCCAGATTGAACCTCTGCAAGTGTCTTTATTTAGTGCCTTTATTTTTCGTGCCCTGATCACTTTCATCATTCTCCAAATTACTGATCCTCTACTCCATGTCCCCAAATTCTTCCTCCAAACTCTTTTGTCAAACCCCATAAGTAAAAATTAATAATAATAAGATTTTTGTTCTCACATGTTAATGTATTTTTGAAAATGTCAGCAGGGCACTGGCATTACTTAGGTCAAAATGACAAATTCTTACTGTGGAATTACACATTCTAGAGCATTCTAACAATGGAGATTGGTTGGGTTCATGGAATTTTCTTTGTAAAAGTGAACACTTGCCATGCATGCAATCACTCACTGCCACATAAAATCTCTTACCTTAAAATAAGTGTAGAAAATGTTGAAAAAATATTTTTTGACATGACAGTATTTTGCATAGCAGTGAAAGATTATAACCAAAATTCTTGTAGAAAATTCAAATACTCAATGTCAAGAAACTTCTTAAAAGTAAAGATTGCAAATTACTCCACTGAAAATTAATCAGATTTTATTTCCTCTTTATATAATTAATTAATAACACCCTAATTTTATGAAGTTTCCATTTACAATTTGTAACTTTAAAAAATTGTATTGAGTCTGTTCAACCAAATATTCTCAAACATATTTGAAAATTAAATAATTTATTCCAGGGTTAATGCATGTGGAGCAACAAAAAAGTATAAAATCAGCATAAAGTAAAGGTTTATAAATAAATGTTGGGCTATGGTTTAATACTCAGAGAAATAGCATATTCACAAGTAAAACTAACATCTAGTTTAATGTATTTCAGAAAACTCTCCTTAAATGCAATAAATGAAAGCTTTCCAGTTTGTAATCAGGTCTGAAACAAAATTTCTCAAAAGTCTGGAAAGAGGTTTTCTCTGAATTTCCTCCAATGCTGTGCACATTTGCCATCATTTTTTATTATATATTTTGAATAAATTGGAGGGTAGATATACTACAGAGCACTTAATTAGGAGACAAAGATTCTTGTCTTCACTTTGTTACTAAGAACATTGTTTAGTCACTTACCTTTCCAAAGAAACATGAATGGTTTGGACGAAACATGAACAGCTGTTGAAAGTTGACAGTTATGGAATGTTATAGCTTGTGTAAGTTTGGGTAGGTGGTACTTGGGGATATGAGATTTATTTGCTGAAACTAGGCTGGAGGCTGAATAAAAGGATTTGTTTACTATACTAAGGTGTATGTATCTTACCCTCCAGAGTAATGGTACTCAACCTTGTTCAATGTAAGAAAAAATAAAGTTACGATAAAATATACATTCTCAGATTCTGATTTTTCCATTAAAGATTCTTATTTAGTAAATCTAAGATAGAACAAAGAATCCATTGCTTTTAACAAACATTCCATATAACTCTGGTGATAAATTTTCTTTGAGAAACACTACTGCAGGCCAAGAGGATCAAATACATGTTTTAAAAAAATAACGCAGGAAAACAGATTGAACTATTTCTATTTAATCCTGGGGGCAACATAAATGATATCTTAGTATATGTATGTGTAAAGGTGGTTACATTATCTTTTGCTTAAAAAACCACATTTCCAAATAGAGAAATAATGCTATACATAGTACATGACTGAGAAAATATATAGACTCTATGGTCAAGTATACAGATAAATGATAGATGACATATTAGTGACAGTGAATTTATAAACAATTTGTGCTATTGGTATTGCATGCTAAGACCTCTTAAAGAAATATGACATTTTAATAGGGTGTCATTTTATATAATATTCTCTTTCTAAAGCATTTACATTTATAATTGGTATATAAATGTTCATGAAAACTGAAATATTCATAAGGCAGGGAAAAAGTTTTATGAAGAACAAGAAATTTGATGGATGCTCTGTAAAAATGAACTGTCTGCCTTACAAAGTGACAAATTTTATAATTGTTCATAATGGTAATCTCTTACTAGCTATAAAGCAGTTAGCAATATATAAAATTTTGATGATAAAAAGATTTATCACACTTTGTTGCATTATAGGAAGCTATAGTGCTCATTATTATTTTTATTCATATGTTTTCCTTCTTTGTATTTTTATTCTACTATAAAAGTGATTGTGTATCTTTAAAATTGTATTAAATTATTAAGCTTGAGATTTTCTCTTTTTAATAAAAAGGGAATCCTGAAACATGGATTCCCATCAGTTTCACTGGAGGTTTATAATAATCATTATGTCTTCTAATATAAAATGTCTAAGATTTAAAAAAATCTCCACCGAGTATAAATTTCTACAACATTTTGTTATTTTACTTAGATGTGAAGTTGTTAATTTGGTGAAAATTTACATTACATTCAATATTTTTCTTCATTGTATCTCCATATTATTTTCAAATATTAAAAGATGTTCTTTATAAGATTGTCATATTTTTAGATATTCTGTTTCTAATTCTAGATTTAAAGTTTTCCCTTGTAAATGCACGCTTTTATTTTTATATATTAATAAATATATTTTATTCTCAGTAATTCTTATTCCTAGTTGCTTAAGACACTCCACCCATTGAGTCATTGGCCTTTATTCTTTTACCAAGAAAGTGAATCTATACAGAATAAAAAATAACATTAAATTTCACAATTTTTTGTGAAAGATTTTTTTGTTTGTTTTTAAGGTTGTAGGCAAGACAACATTTTGAAATGAAAGTGTTAGATCCAGACTCTTGAAAGACAACGTATTTGAGTTTGATTCTTACAATTTAATTTTATTATAAAAGTTAGACCATGGCTGAATCAAAGTATATAGAGTTTTCACAATGAACCAAAGAGATAGATATATAAAGAGTTTAAGTAGAATTTTACCTCCTCAAAGACTGTAAGAGACAAAACCAAAAGGAAGGATGGAATTTCTAATGGAATTAGAAATTAGAAATTCTAATGGAATTTCTAATTTCCCTAACATAAAGAAAATAAGTATCTAAAATCTACTCAAATTAAGGGTGGAGAAGTGAGAGAGAAAACCCACTAGTAAAAACTCCACGGTAGGTGTGACCAGTCTGATTTCTCAAGGTAGAATAACATGCAAGCATGTCTCATAGAAAACCTTCACTTCAGATGGTGCTTGAAAGAGTCCCTGCATACAGTCTAAAGTGTGAGAGGTTGAAAATGACAGCAGATCAAAAGGGACCTTGGGGTTCTTATCAGGGAGTACTTAGCACATGTGTTCCTCTTGATGTGTTCCTGAAAGACACTTTTGTTTCAATAATATAATAGTGAATGTCAGTGAGAAGTGAGATGTAAGAGTATGACTCTGTGGGGACCAGGGATGTCTCCTTATGTATGACAGCACACATATTTCTCATTTAAATGCCTGTGAGTTTGGGGAACACAATATTATTAGAATCCCTAAGTATAAATATTTGTAGGTCTAAAACTACAAAAATTATTCTAAAAACTGCCTCATACACACCTTAAAAGTAGGTATAGTATGTATTACTGAAAAAGCAAAATAAAATTTATCTAAATTGTTTATCTTATAAGCAACTTTATCCTCTTTCTCTTGCATGTTTTCACATATATAATTAACATATAATATATATTATATATAAACTATTTCCCATATATAACAAATTAGCAGTGTGTATTGAATACCTGAGTGAGATATTTTCAGAAGCAATTTAACAGACTTATCTGTGAATCTCTGTTCTCCTAAATGAATATACCTCACATCAAACACCTCAACTCTGAATGCTTATAATACATACTCTATTATACTTCAATAAGCAGAAAGAGAAATGAGCAATTCTGGCCTTATCCTTTTGTTCAGTATGAACAGCTACATTATCCAGAGTAACACAGTTAACACATTTCTCACATCCAATCCTTCAACTTTTTAATATGCAAATAATACCATGTCTTTCTCTGCTGAAACCTCTCCAGTGGTTTCTAATTGTGCTTAGAATAGAAATAAAATCCTTTCCCAAAGTCTGTATCCAACTACATCATCTTGTTCTGACCCAGTTTTTTTACCTTAATTCAAACCATGCTCCTCCTTGCTCACTGGCTCCAGCCACCCTGAACATTTTCTGTTATGAGAATATGTATACCAAGCCTTTTCCCACATCAATGACTTTGCTTTATTCTCCCTTAGATCTTCAAATGTTTGATTCTTTCTTGTAATTCGGCACTCAACTGACATATTGTCTCAGGGAAGAGGAGCTTTCCTCATTATGCTACAGGAAGTAGCCTCCTTACCCAAGTTACACACATACCTACCCATACCCACAGCACTCTGCTTTATTGTTTTCATAGAAATTTTTACTATCTAACTGTACTTTTATTTGACTTCTTGAACTGAGATTTTAAAAATCATCATTATTAAAGGCTAGTGAAACATTTGTTCATTTTTGGTTTGGGGATAATTAAAGGAGCTATATAAACATTAGAAAGTGTAGCCAGTAACCATATGATATGTGGGTTACTACATATAATTAAAAGTTACTAGATCATACATTATAAGGCAGTGAGTAGGGAGATGTAAATCTGGGGATTTAAACTGATTTCATATGGACCATGGAGGACTTTGAATGTCTTGTTAAGAAGTTTGACAGAAAAGCAATGAAATATTTTAAGTTTTTGAATGACATGATCAAATGCATAACTGGGAAAAATACGTTGAGTGTAGTAAGATAAAATTTGAGAGAATGTTGCCATTTTATTAATTTTTATTTATTCCTTAATTTATACAACAGTTATTTATTGAGCACTGTCCTGGACACTGCAGATACTGTGGTGAACAAACAAATAAAATTCTCACCCATATGGAGTTTACATTTCAATGGAAGATACAGAAAATAAACAAATAAACATAAACGTAAATAGAAAATCCTGAATAATGTTGGATGCTACGGTGAACAATAAAATAAGGCCAAGGAGATGCAATGTGATGTTGTTGTTGTGTTAGGAAGCCTCTCTCAGTCAGTTAATTTTGAACAGAAATATAAATCTATTGTGAGAGGCAACTATGACACCATGTATGGAGGAATAAGCACATGTTACATTTCTCAAACACATTGCACTCAGGTCCCCTTCCCACTTAAAATTACTGGGACTCTCAAAGAACTTCTGTGTGAGTCATGTCTATTTCTAGCCTATGTCTATATTTGTATTTATATCTACACCTATATGTATATTTGTATCTGTCATCTCTATATATCTGATTAAGAATGAAAACTAATATTCTAAAATATCTATTAATTCATTAAAAAATAACAGTAAGAACCCAGCTAACACAAAAAAATAAGGTTTTGAAGAATCTAAAAAAAAAAAAAGTTTTGAAGAACCTAGGGGCAGGACAGGAATAAAGATGCAGACTAGAGAATGGACTTGAGGGTATGGGGAGGGGGAAAGGTAAGCTGGGACAAAGTGAGAGAGTGGCATGTACATATATACACTACCAAATGTAAAATATATAGCTAGTGGGAAGCAGCCACATAGCACAGGGAGATCAGGGAGATCGATGTTTTGTGACCACCTAGAGGGATGGGATAGGGAGGGTGGGAGGGAGATGCAAGAGGGAGGGTATATGGGGATATATGTATACGTATAGCTGATTCACCTTGTTATACAGCAGAAACTAACACACAGTTGTAAAGCAATTATACTCCAATAAATATGTTTAAGGAAAGAACCCATAATGTGTTAACATAACTATATTTTGCAAACCCAAAAAAATTGATGACAAAAGCATTTTACATTTTTGCAAATTTCTTTAATTTCAGTCTTAGTAGATCCTATCTGGGCTCTCAAATTTGTTTCCACAAACAATGCATTACAATGTATTATTTAGACTGAAATATATGAAGAAAATACAGCCTCATGCAGATATATAATTGGAAAGGTGAATAATATTTTCATAATACTTTCAGATAATTATGAATACTTTTGCTGTTAATACTATACCAAAACTCTACAAACAGTAGTTTCTTAAAGGTTTATTTCAATGTGGAATCTGAAACCACATAAATGAACTTCTCATATTCTGTTCCTATAAAATCCATTGCTATATTATGTATTTTTAATAAATATTTTATCCATATATAACTGTATAACATCATGTATTGGTCATTTGGAAAATAATAATGAATTGAGTTATAGTTTTGGCACATTTCAGTATAAATATCAAATAAAATTACCTTTGTTATTATAACCACCAGACTCATAGTAAAATTCCTTAAATAATGGGAAACTCAATGTTAAGAAAATTCCAAATTCCACAAATTCCAAATGCATGAAATCAATATGCTAGTTTTTTTTTCTTTAAAGTGATAGGCTGATTCAATCTGTTCTTTTTTTGAGAAAGTAGTTGTCAAGTCCAAATACTCATAGTATTACAGATGTTCTCACAAGTAAACTGTTATTCCGTGGGGTGGGAGAGGAGCAGCTAGTTTAGTTCGCAATTCAAACAGTTGTCCAAATTGTATTCCTTGAGACAATCATTTTACTTTAGTATGCATCAGAAATGCTTTGTGTGCATTTCCTATTTTATCACACAAAACGTTAAAAATATGCTTACTCAAAAGTCAATATTTAAATAATTTCTACTGCTTCATCAAGAACACTTTTAAGTGAAACTGAAATTTTGTTTTTTAGTGTGTGTGTTTGGTGAAGAATTCAATGCCTTAGTACAATTTGGTACTGCTGCCTTGACTCCTGCTAAAGTGTCCACTCTTTTTTTAATTAATTAATTAATTAATGTTTTTTAACATCTTTATTGGAGTATAAATGGTTTACAATGGTGGGTTAGTTTCTGCTTCATAACAAAGTGAATCAGCTATACATATACATATATCCCCATATCCCCTCTCTCTTGGGTCTCCCTCCTACCCTCCCTATCCCACTGCTCTAGGTGGTCACAAAGCACGGAGTTGATCTCCCTGTGCTATGCAGCTGCCTCCCACTAGGTGTATATATGTCCATGTCACTCTCTCACTTCGTCCTAGTTTACCCTTCCCCCTCCACGTGCCCACTCTTTTACCACCTTTAGTGCAAATACTAACATGACGGAAAAGGCAAACAACACTGTAATATTGTTATGGAATTGGCTTTGAACTAACAGACTCTGAAATTTTCTTGGGGATGCACAGGGATTGCATAGTTCTTGAGAACCACTGGCACACGTTCGTTATTGGATTGTGCATGAGGGCTGAGATGATATAATCCACTACTTATCAACAACTTTTAAAATTACATTTTATAGATAGAAGGGACATTCTGAAATTAGAACAGAAGAGCAGAGAAAAGACTATAGAAGGCTTACACATAGTTATAAATTTTGCTAACCATCTATCATAGTTTCATTTCATAAAGAAGTTAGTGCCCTAAAAGCTCTGGGTATGATAGACATTTCAGCTAATATCTGTTTCCCAGTGACTGCATATCACCTATAAGGTAGGATATCCAGTGACAGTGGTTCATAATACAATTAAGATATATATGTACGAAAGCCTGACATTCCTGCCAATTTGTTTTGGGAACACCCTGGAATGGTTATTCTTACATATAGGGATCTAGCCAATACACAGAGATGATTTTAACAGTTGTCACTTTCCTCATTCTTTATGGTTCTTCACCACTTCTAAGGGCTTGAGTGGGTGTGAATCAGCTCCTTCTCTTAGGAGACTTTAGGAGTCATTGAAGTGGCCATGTAAGGTTTATATGATCCTGGTAGAAGCCTAATGCATTCCAGCACATACCACAAATTGGCAATCTACATTGTTTGTATAAGTGCCCTCTAAAACAGTATCTGGAAAATTTCCTATCACCGAAATAAAATGCCCTCTGCAGTTACTAGCAAATATCTCTACAGTTATGTGGATATCAATAACCTCATATTGTTTCCATACACATCAATACCTAGGCTAGTACCAGATAGAAAAGAAAGTTGAAAAGTGATAGGTGTATCCACAGACCTTCTCTGAATAGACCAGCTCTGTTCTTAGTGTTAAGTGACTTTGTCTTCTCCCCACAGTTATATATTTAGCTAAAAGAGACAGTCTCTGCAGCCATGAAGAAAGTCCTCACACCTCCACAAGTTTGCTAGATCAAGTTAACATCTCATGTCATTGTCTGCATTAAATTTTAGTTAATCACAACTTGAACAAGTTTACTTGCATTAGGTTCAATGTGGAAACATTCGAAATGTGGCTAAAAGTTTAGTCAAACTACCTAGTTCAAATTTATGAGAAGCCAAGACCTTAGCACTGTTACTTAAACCCTCTGTCCCTGCTTTCCCCGTGAAGATAATAGTTGTATCTACCTCATAAAGTTGCTTTTGAGATTAAATGCATTAAATATGGATAGAGGATAGTGCCTTTCCCATAGTGACTATTTAAAAGTTTTATTATTATTATCACTATCATTTATACTAGATAGTTTATATGTTTGGTCTTCTCTTGGTTAATTTGACAAAAGTAATTGTAGCATGCCTACATTTATACTTTAATTTTACTCATTAATTCATAATGAATATGAATTATCTACCTATGATATTTAAGTAGTGGGATTATTTTCTTTCTAATTTAGCTTCCACATTTTTGCCTTTGGCTGTGAATCCTGTGGAAAAAATTGTTCTACTTCAATTTCAAGAATCTAAAGTCCAGAACTGGAAGCATTTTCCTCAAGAATTGTAGAGGGAAAAAAAATATAGCCCAGCCAAAAATTATGAACCTCCTTCCAAGACTATCATTAGCTGGAGAGATTGCTTTTTGCAAATAATTAAATCAAGCTTTGGGAGTGTATTGTTTAATCTGTTTTACAAAAGAATACAAGACAAAGCCAAATCAAATAAAACCTTACAACCATTCTTTGGCGAGATCAAATTAGGGCTGAGAACCATGTGAAATAAGCATAATTGCCTGGCAGTGGGTATATAGTTCATTATTTTTAAAAATATGCAATTATAATTGAATAAGGATGAAATAAGATTGTAATAAAACACTGGCAATCTTTGGACTTTAAAGATAAAGGCTATCGTCTCCCTCGTGTGTTGGACAGACATGTGTTTTTGGCAACTACCTTGAATTTTTGCCCAGGCCCTATTACACCCGTCCTTATCTACATTTCATACAGAGAAATAGAAAAGAAAGAAAAATCCCAGTCTGCTGAGGCAGGAATAAATGCATTGTGTATCCAATATAGTTCATTCATTCCACTGAAAAAAATTCTGGCCATTCACCTACTTGCAGTGAAAAAAGATTTATTTTCAGTTGTGAAATTAATTTCTACTAAAATCACAAGACTCTTTTCACTAGCTGACTGTTCTTTATTAAGATGAATAGCAAAACTAAACAAACAAACAAAAAGTGCTACGAGAGAAGGCAAGGAATTGATCTTAACAAAATAATATATATCCTGCAACAACTTGTTTTCATATGGTGACTCTTTTCTATGGGTGAGGTAATTTAGACTAATTCAAATAATTTGGGAAGGGAACACTAGAATATTTAAGATTTCAAAATGATTGATTTAAAGGTGAAGAAGGAATAAGAAGTTAATATTGAGAGTGCATTTAAAGTGTATATTCTCTCCTATATATATTTATATGTACACATATGTAGTAATGTATATGCATATTCTGTTTTAATTTATTTTATATTTTGACTGAATACTAATCATTTCATCACATATGATTACAGTTTATGGAGAAAGTAATCTTTAATTCCATCATTGATTAGAGATTGATGGAGACAGTGAAGGAAAGAATGAAATTCTTTCAAGTGACAGGAAATAGGAGAACTTTTCTTGCTAATAATAATAGTTCTTAATGAAAATATTTGATTCATATAACACTATTCAAGAGGACCTTTCTAATATTTTCATTTATCTATGGAGATCTTTCAGTGTGGCAAAGAGTGCTGAGCACACCTGAAGAAAATTAGAGGGAAAACTAGGATGTAGGACAACACCTATGATAGTGAGAGAATAAATAGTTTAAAGTCATTAAGATAGTAACCAAATAAAACACACACACACACACACACACACACACACACACACACACACACACACACTTCCATAACTATGACCTAGTTAGATTTCTTTTTCTAAAGGTCAATGTCAACATCTTGGGTGATATTTTGTACTTAAATTCTAATTGACAACAGTCTTTATAATTATTAAAACTCCTAAAAATATATCTTTTACTTTCTCCAAAAACACGAACAATGGCTGGCTTAATTTATACATTTATGGAAAAGTACTATTGGATTAAGAAAGCATTTTTTAAGGAAATATATATAGTTAGAACCTTCTAGCAAAATCAGTCCTGTATATTCTAGCTAAGTAACTTACATTTACAAAATTCATTAAATTGAACGTATAGCCTCTTAGAGGATCTAAAATCTTTATCATAATAATTTTCAAAGGTAAAAAAGACAAATATTTCTTTATACGTTATATTTTACAGTGATGTAAATAAGTATGATTATCTGATAGAAGAGAGTTAAGTAAGATAAAGTATTTCTACATGAGTCATTTTTTCCAGTATTCTGTTATCACTTAAATATTAATTATTCAGAGTCAAATTGTTCATTTATTTCTCCAGTATACATTTATTATGTTACTTGCTAAGTACTAATCAACATGCTGGGTCCACAGGAAAAAGCTGACTAAGCTTTTGCCTCTCCAAAGTACTTACAGTTTAGAACAGGATTTATGAATTACCAATGACTTTTTGTGAGTTCTGTACATTTCTTTGCTCTACCTTTAGCTACCTACTTTTCTAATTGCCAGTTCTTTTCCAGGAAGACCACAGAGGGAAAGGCAAGTGTTTATGAGCCAGAAAATGAAACACCTAAGGTATATCAGATGCTATGTGTATATGGTAATGGATCTGCTGTTTATCTGTTTTTCTCCATTAAATGTTGAAAAAGAGAGGGTAGGTGAGTAGATGAGAAAGAACCTGACCGCAGAGGTTAAAATAAATGGTCCTAGTACAAAGTAAAAGAAAACAAAAATTAAAAACAAAAAAGAGCAAACACAACAAAAAATGTGTAGGACTGAAGAACAGGAATTGACCTTAACGAAAGAATACATATATATGTGAATATGTAAGAAGAGAAATATATAATATACATGAGAATATATATGCAATATATAATACATAAATATATATAATTTGAAAAGCAAGTAACTTGTTTCTGTAAGATAAGTATTCTCTGGGGTTTAGATTATTTAGACTAATTGGAAGAACTGGGTAAATGGAAATGGAAATTTAAAAAAAATTCAGAACTGTTAGTGTACTAAATGAGGATGAAGTTTTCACACTTTAATGTAGAAGAAGCAGACAGAGTGAGGACTAAAAAGAGTTTTTGATTTAAAGATAGTGGCTATACATATGAATTTTTTTCTGTTGAAAGACATTCTATCATTCAATTTTTATCATTTACTATTCTTAATTTACCCTCTAAATTAAGTTGATTACTGTGACTTCGCTGGCAGTCTGGTGGTTAAGACTCCTTGTTTCCACTGCAGGGGGTGCAGGTTCGATCCCTGGTTGAGGAATTAAGATCCCACATGCCTCGAGGAATGACCAAAAAATAAATTAATTAATTAAGTTGATTACTACATGTTACATATTCCACTAAGAATCTGAATCTACTTATTATGAAATGATGATTATAAATAACTAACAACACTATTTTAAAAGTACTAGCTTAAGTATATGTTCTCAAATTCACTTTCTTTATAAAATGAAAAAGTATGAATTTCATATTTTGCATATCAGATTTAAGAAATGTTTACACACCACAGTTTGGTCAATGAAAGTCACTAGTGAAAGGTAATGGCAATAATTCTCCATCACACACGTTGTTGAAGAGAGAACTAGTTTCATTAGTGAATTAAGAGTTAGATTAAATGACAGTGTGAACAAGAAACCTCTAATAATTCTCAGTAAAAACCATTTCATTACTTTTGGAAATGCTTTAAGAAAGATATGCCATATTATATATAAGATATGTAATTTTTCTACATCATGATGTGGCAGGTCCTCCTAGGCTCTCTCAAAGGTCTAGTTTCTCTTCCAAGGCACTCAGCTAGATCGCATATCCCAGTTTCCTTAGCACTTAAGTGCGACTTTGTGCCTATTTCTCATGAATAGAATGTGAGCACTGTGATATGGATCATGTCCAAGACAGTGCTTTTGAAAAGTGTGTTATACTATTATCTTTATACTCTTCTGGGAAGAGGTGGCCAGATGATGATGAGGCCTGGGTGGTAGCAGAATCAAAGATGAACTTGACTGAATACATGAATATTTAAGTGACAGAAAATTACCCACAAACAGAGCCCTGCATGCTCTGTATCAAGAAGTAAAGTTCCGTTATGGTTAAGTCAATAAACACAGGGTTTATTGGGTGACAAGAGCTAAAATAATTCGAACATGGTGAGCCTATAACCTCATGGTTTAACTATTAATCTTTTTTGAAAATTAGCTTGTTATCAAGAAATTAGTAAAAGCAAGCCAAACACATTCTTACTTGAATCTAATTCATATGTTCAAATGTGTCTCTATTACAAGGTTTGACAAGCATATTGTGACATCTATTAAATTGAAATATAGGAAATGACCATTTTTTGTAGACCAAATTGGTTGAATATAGGCAATTTCATATGATCCAAACTTATATTTAATTTTATATAAAGTACATTTTGTTACCAATCTGGAAAGCAAGTACCAAATTTCAAATTCAACTTTCTGTATTGTAGAATACTAACAAATTTCAATTGGGATTTCAACAGTTTTAATTCCAGAACCTCTAGCATAGGATTCTTTTCCTTAAAGACATTGCCTATGTTTTCCAATTTGAAAATCACTGTGTAAAAAATGTGTTCATGTAATCTTAATTTTTCTCTTAGAGACCTAACAGTCTCCAACTTCATAAACAGTGTCACACTGAGTCAAAATGGAATTTTCCTTCAATTATAACTCACCATATATACCACAGTATTGACAGATATATTTTTTTCCTCATCACAGGAAATCTTCCCTTTCCTTGATGCCTTCTCCCTAACTTTGAATTGGTATCTAACAATTATAAAGGAATGAATTTCTTTTAATATAGATTGACTTTTCTCTTTGTTTCACTCAGTCATAATTTCAGACCTACAAATTCAGACTCCATCCTAATCTTTTCTCTTATCAGAAACACTATTTCTCCTAACCCATTCTTTCTTCTGCCAACATAAAGTAATTATCATTATTTTATTTTTAAGATATCTGGATATATTTATGGGTTGTCATTCTGTCTTCTATATAGATAGTAAGGTAGCTTGAGAGAAGGAAGTACTCCTAATTATAAAAGGTATTGCCAAGGAAGTCTGTACAGTACAGTGGTTAAAAATACAATCTAAGTACAATCAAGTTCAGACTGCCTGAACTTGAATTCTGGTTATCTCTCTACATTGACATTTTGACCTCAGGTAGATTATTTAACTTTATCAAAAAAATAAAAATAACATGAGTATTTAAATGAGCTAATTCCAGTAAAGTGCTTAGGACAGTGTTTTCCAAGTAGCAAATACTTAAGTGTTGAGTTATGTTATTGTTATTATACCGATATGCTTTGGCCAGTTGAATATTATCTGATTGATTTGTAGAACTCTGGATCTCTTTTCTTAATTCCCATTAAGTCAAACAGTATTTGCTTCAATTCATCCAAATATGACCTTTGAGTTGATAAAGAAAAGCTTTTAGTTAAAGATCATTTTTTAGGTTCTAAGTAGACTGAGTCAACAATCTAGCTGACTTGTATTCTCAGAAGAGAAGATGCTTAAACTCCAGGAACAGAGTTTCAGGTTTGATAGCTTTGTGACCTGAAGGAACTCTTCTTCCTTATTCCATTAAGCCTTGCTAAAGCAAGCCCAACAGCTGTCAGGCACTAACCTGATTCTTAAACACTCCCAGTAACATCCCTTCTCCTTACCACCACCCCGACTGCAACCCCTCTTATCTTTCCAACCTCAATTCACTTTTGCTTACATTCATGTGCCTATGAAGGCGTCTTTCTATATGTGGTATTCTCTCTATTTACCAATCTATTTGCTCTCTGCAACTTCATGCAGAGGTTAGGATGGCAGTTCTGAACAGATATATATCCTCAATATATTTTGTAGACTGATTATTGATTTAAACGTTTTTCTTTCTTTTTTGATAATGGTCATTTTTGTCTCACATTAGAAAGTTTTCATGTATAAATATTTTGGAACCTAAAAATATATAATGTAATATATATTTGAAACATATATTATATATTGATGTATTTATAATATATAAATTTGATACTAACAAATTTACTTTTAAACCAGGTTTAAACTTTTTCTTTTTCTTCTGTACATTATTATCATATAGCAGTGTTGGAATATAATTTAACTAACCATCCCTTCAGAAGTGCTTGTGGGCCCTTTGTAATAATATTCATTATGAGTATGGCATTTAAAGCAGTCATAATTTTCATAAGGTGAAAATTATATTAAACCTCCTTGAAGAGAAAAGGGAGGTAAGATTTAGCTAAATCTTCTATTAAGTGGCTAAAAGCTTATGGGTTAGAGTTGGATAAACCTGTGTTTGAATCACAGAATTCTCACTTATAAACCTTCGGCAAGTTTATTCAACTGAAAATTGGGGCTAGTAATATCAAACTTTTTGGCTTGTTATATGGATTACATGAGATAAATTTGTTAAAAATGATAATAGCTAACATCGTTACTACAGTCAAAAAAAAGTACTCTTCCATACTAGCTTTAGGAAGGCACCATGCTCAGCTTAGCATTTTGCTTCATTTTTGATGAATTGTTTCAATTGTTATATTGGCACCAGGGCTGTTTTCATTAGGACAGAGCCCCTTCCTTTATATCAGGGCATCCCACTGTGGCTAGGTCATTATTTAACCATGACAAAAGTTTGAAAATTATTAGCATGTGGGACTCGGGCCACCACATTTTGCTTTAGCCATTACTAGTGGTTTGTTGATGCTAATGTATGGCACCCTGTGGTGATTTTTTTCCCTTTTACTCTTTGACTTTCTCTTTTGTAACATTTCACATGTGGAGCTGGAGTGATTAATATTTTATGCAGTTGTTCTTATGTGCAGCATGATGCTGTGGTTCCATTCAACTCTCCGGTAGTTCTGCTGCCACTGAAAGGTAACTAATAGCTCGAGCTGGGCCTCTCATGGCTCTGGGAGGTCTCCTGCGAAAACGAAACAGACAATATCTTGTCACATCATAAATTTATAAGGAGTTAATTAAAGGCTTTCCCTTGCATCTTAAACACATTCGGAGTCCCATATCACAAGGAATGATTCCTGTTTAATTACCAATGGCTTGTAAAAATTTGCGGCTCAGCGAGTATTTTAATGTCAGGCAGATTATTAGTACAAATGGAAAACTGTGCCTGGAAAATGTCCAAAGAATATAAACTTGCATCAAACTATGTGCATATATTTTTCTCTTATTTTTGGAGACATATAATTTAATTTTAAAACTTTTGAAACTGTCATCATAGGTATTTATGACTTTTATCACATTAAACTATAAGACTGAATATTCATTTATTACAGTCTGCATTTTCTTAATCAGTATACTCTATTAACTACCATTTCTCACTGTCTTCTATAAGTAAATGCATGTTCTACAATTATGCTGCTGGAGGATTATTGGTCAGTTTTTAGAGACATCCAAGAAATGCTGTGGGAACATAGGTTTCAATTCTGACATGGGAAATTGTCAATTATTATATATTTTATTGGGAAGAGAACATGATAAAATCAAATTCTAACATGGTTCAGAAAAATTAAAAATAGTTTAAAAATTAATCTGGAGGAAATTTACCCTAAAAGACATTTTGATGATCCCTATTAGATAAATTATTTGAGCTAATGTATAATGGATACTCCATTTAAGTGCTCTTATCAGAAGCCCTGGAGCTGTTTCTAGTGATCTCAATAGATTACATCTCTTCCAATGACAATCAAAATTATAATAAGTAACTATGAGGCATGGTGAAGTTATTAGGTAATATAAACAGATTTTTTTTTCAGCACCTGACCATTGATTATTTAGATATATATGTTTATTTGAGCAGGCCACATTGGCAGTTTATAACTTACACAGAAGCACAAAAGTAAAATATATCCCTATGTTGATTTTAATTTTATTATTTAAATACACGAGGTTTTACTAAGGGTAAAATATAGAATCTAGAAAAAATTCCATTTTGTTACAAAGAAATTCTTAAAATATAAGTAATATTGTTAGGAGTAATAAATGGGTTTTTGTTTGTTGTTTTTCTTTTTTTTAAACCCCTTAATCATAATATATTTTCCACTTCATATTTGGTTAATACTAATGATAGGAAAGTAAAGTTCTCGACAATTCAGGCCCCGTTTAGGATTTTACTGAGCAAAATATCTGTCTATTTGGAGATGGCAAACCTAGAACAACTCCCATTTTAATTACACTCATTTATATTTATGAATTTCTGTTCTATCTCAATCTTCTTTGTGATCCAGGTATAGGCATGTGACTTAGGACCTCATGCATCCACACTAGCCTGTTTTTCAGAAGAATAATGCAGGAAGTGGATGATGTGTGGAAATTTTTTCTTCTAGAAATGCTGGGGGAGGCTCAACTTTCAGAGACTATGCTGTTAGTGGACCAAGAGTCAAGGGAGACACATGGCATCCATGCTAAGGAATACGATTAGTAGTGACTTAGCTGTAGTCATTTGGGGGTAGTTTGGATATTGATCCCGACTGTGTAAGTGCTATGCTTGACTCTATATCCCCCAGAGATTTAGTGAGCTACCTAATATTCTTTTATGCAGTCTTCTTTCTGTTCTCTTAAACCAGAAACATTAGGTTCTGTTGGTGAACAAGAAGTTTGTTTGTATGGAAATTAACATTATACCTAAAAGTAGGCAGTTAACCATATGATGTAACACAGTACAGGTTATGCAGAATGTCACCATCTTTGAAAATATTATACTCACATACCCTTAGTTAGTGATTAAATTTCTTTCATTTTATCTGCATTCTTTCAGTTTCAGGATTGCTCCCTCCAAAGCATCTCTGGTAAGGTTTTTACACATAGTACTACTATACTTTCGCATGGATTTATTCGACTGGTTGGGGTTTGGTTTGACAGACTGGTCTAGAGAGACCCCGAGAGCAGAGGGAATGTGATGGAAAGTGGAATTATTGAATTAGGTCAATGAAGACCCATTTCACTTCCTTCACAATTTTGCTAAGGACTTTTAAAAATCACATCCATTCACCCCATAATTTTCTAGGATGCACTTATATATTTTGCTAATTGTGTTTGTGTCCTTTTTATATAGCCATTAGAACTCTCATGGAAAACTGAATACATACAAGATGCAAAAAAGTATGCTAAGATATCTTTTTTTTTTTGCGGTACGCGGGCCTCTCACTGTTGTGGCCTCTCATGTTGCGGAGCACAGGCTCCGGATGCGCAGGCCCAGCGGCCATGGCTCACGGGCCCAGCCGCTCCGCGGCATGTGGGATCCTCCCGGACCGGGGCACGAACTCGCGTCCCCCGCATCGGCAGGCGGACCCTCAACCACTGCGCCACCAGGGAAGCCCTAAGATATCTTAATCATTTAAAATTTATAACAATCTCATGAGATACGGGTATTACAGTTTGATAGGAGGGAAACTCAAGAGTATTTAGTGACTTATCAAGGTGTGAAATGTGATAATGCTGGAGACTAAGTTCAAACCCAGACCTGTTTGCCTGCAAATTCATATTTTTACCCACCATATCTTCTGCTGCAATCATATACACCGTGATTTTATTATTCAGTTGGTTGCTAAAGGTGTTTCCCAAATCTACTAGTGACAGATTCCTAAAGATCCCTAGATTTTGTGTTCCCAAATGACTACCTAAAGTATCCAAACCATCAAGGTACCAGCTTAGGTATAAAACCAACACCCATGGTACTGTGCTAAAAGTAATCCAATCAAGTAAGGCTTGGATAAAATGTATGTTCTAAATCTGGGCACTTACTTATCTTAGGTCAGCACTTAGTTTTATTATAAAGGATTTCAGAAAAAAATATTAAGAGTTAATTCTGCATTTTAATACTTAGAGGAGAATAAGCTAATAATCATATGCATATAAATCCAAAATTGATAGCCCAAGTCCTGAACTATTTCCTAAATTTTAGATCTAATTTCCTATTAGACAAATTATAGTGGACTAAATGATGACCCCCCTGCTCCCCACCAAAAGATATGTCCACATCCTAAAACCCAGAGTCTATAAATATGACATTATTTGGAAAAAGAGGTTTTGTAGGTATAATTAAAGATTTAGAGATGACATGCATCTTGGATTATCAAGGCAGACCCTGAATCCAATGACAAGTTTCCTTATGAGAGACAAGTGGAAAAGAGACAAATGGAAGAGAAGGTCATGAGAAAATGCAGGCAGATATTGAAGTTATGTAGCCACAAGCCAAGGAACTCCCGCAGCCACCAGAAGCTAGCAAAGGCAAAGATCGATTCTCCACTAAAATCTCTAAGGGAGCACAGCAACTTGATTTAGGATTTCTGGCCTCCTGAAGTGCGAGAAAATAAATTTCTGCTATTTTAAGGCACCAAGTTTGTGGTAATTTATTATGGCAGCCCTAGGAAATGAATACACATATCGTTTTACATTTTCTGCTATAATCTCAAATGTGGTGTATTTGAATGCACTTTATCATTCTTTCTTGACTATTTCTTTGTTTTTCTATCTGTTAAGGAAAAGACTTAAAGGTTTAGAGATACTTTGGCTCCTCCATTATTTCATCACTTAATTCTATCTTCTATCCATCTGTACTTGCTCCCTTTTACAAGCTCTTTTTTTGTTTGTTGTTGTTGTTTTTTTTTTTTTTTTTGCTTCCTAATGTAAAACATTAGTAAACAGAAACCTCCATTAAATAGAGTTGGGAGACCTGAAGGGGAAGAGCTCATGACCTGTCCCAACAGCAGAGCCCAAGAGGAAGAAGAAGGACCCCTTTCCTGCCAAGGACACAGCCAGTGAAAAGCCATGACTCTTTGCTTACTATAGCCCTCCAAACTTCCTTTCCCCCTGTATAAAAGATTCCCTTTCCCTTGCCATTCAGAAACTTACACTTGGCATGGTTGCAGACCCCAAAGTGCAATGTGCTAATCATTGTAATAGGTGACAGAGACACAGTATTCTGAGACAAACGTAATCTCAGACTTCCTAGAATATTCAGTCTAATAGAGGCCTTTAACCAGTAATTACATAAATAAATAAATCCTGATATTTTGAATCTGAGGAACAGTTTCCCCACCTTCAATATTCCTGATATTGGGAATTCCTTGGCAGTCCAGTGGTTAGGACTTGGCACTTTTACTGCAGTAGCCCAGGTTCAATCCCTGGTCAGGGAACTAAGATTCCTCAAGCCACATGACTAAATAAATAAATAAGGTTAAGATTCCTGTTCTTCACCCACAGGATAATGATGCCTCGTTGTTCTGTAGGGATTAGGCAAAGGAGAGAGTAGACAGGAGAAACTGGGTTTAAGAGTGAAGGAATGAAAAATAAAGAAGAGCAGATATCTTATATAGAAGACTTCCTTAGAGAATTTGGTGAGCAAAGGAAAAGGAAGGGAAAACACAAATTTGAGAAACTAAGTCCTATTTCATGTGGGACATTCCCCCAAAAGGTAAATTTACAGGATTTCCTAGGACTAACAAGTAATACATAGTCTGTGTGTGTGTCAAATTGTTTTGGTAGCAGAACTTGACCTGAACTGACCTACATGTATACATTTGTGTGTGTGTGTGTGTGTGTGTGCACTATATATATGTATATGCCATATGTATACATGTGTATGTGTGCATTCATATAATTTTTAATTTTTACTCAAGGAAAATGTACATTTTGCTTCATAAATGTTAATGTATTTTTATTATGGAGTACTCCTAAAACTATATTGGTGGTGCTACATAAAATATGATATAAATGTGCTTTTATATTTTTAAAATTTGGAAAGTTATCTATTCCAAAACCCATCTTGGACTGTGGCAGCTTAAAAAAAATTAATTATATTGGACATTTTTCCTTTCAAGCATTTGATAGAGCATAGCTCCATGGAAAACACATAACAGCAGTTTGCAAATGTGGCTGTAATAAGACTTAGTGCAACTTCCTATAGGACCAATGACATAGGAAGACATTGAACACGTCAGTATGTAATAACAAAAAAAAAGCAAGAAATGACTTAGGGCCAATCTCTGAGAACTGATATGCTTCCTACACTCAGCCTGAAACGATAGAAAAGGCAGGAACTCTGAGGTTCTGGGCCTCTCAGCCAAAGTGGATACTTCACTACCTGAAGCCTACTGAAAATAACAAATTTCGCCAGTCACAATGGAGGCAATAGGGAGGTACACTGAATAATTTGAATTCTGGATTGTGAAGTCATTTCATAAATAGTTCCTAAATGCAAGGATGACCAGACTGTTAGCCTTGGACAGTTCTGTTTAATCAATATTGCTACTGTGTAATTGTCAATAGTTCTCCCGTTTACTTGCAAAAGCATCTTGATTTGTACAATAATGTATATGTTCTTATGGGCTGAAGTGTGTTCCCCCCAAAATTCATATGTTGAAGCTCTAACCCTCAGTATCTTGGAATGTGACTGCATTTAGAGTTAGAATCTCTAAAGTGGTAAGTTAAAATGAGGATATTAGAATGGGCTCTGATTCAATCTGACAGGTGTCCTTATAAGAAGAAATTTGGACACAAGTATATTGTAAATGTGCATACACAGAGGAAAGACCATGTGAGAACAAATCTACAGCCATCTAAAAGCCCAGAAGAGAGGCCTCAGAAGAAATCAACCCTGCCAACACCTTGATCTTGAACTTCCAGCCTCTAGAACTGTGACACTACAAATGTTTGTTGTTTATGCCTCCGAGTTTGTGATACTTTGTTATGGCAACACAAACAAGCTAATACATATCTCACTGTATTTACTATTTTCTCTCTCTCTCTCATTCTCTCTGTCTTTAATTAATTAACCGAGTTGAGAAATTAATAACAGGTAGAGCTAATATTTAGGAAGCACCAGGACCAGTGTGAAGCAGTGTATCTTTTCAGCATTTTAAAAAGAACAACATAATAACACCAGATTTGTCAGAAACAACGATCATGGTATTTTAAGGATTTAATAAGTCCCTTCTTTCTGTAGATAATAAAATCCCAGAAATATGCTGATAAAATAGATTTACACTGAGGCACTGGGGTTAGAAAGGAGGGCTGGGCCATGATTTTTCTAATTTTACTTTTAAATAAATATAATAATACTGTTTAATAAAATGGTTCTAGGAAGAATTTCTGTAATTTAGTCAGAGCCAGGGTAGGTGGCTGACCTCACATGATCTATTTACTCTGACCTTTGTTCTGAATATACTTAAAATAAATTCAAAAGCAAGCAAATTTAACAGGATAATTCCACTTCTCAGTAGTTATAGAAATGCTCCAAGGACCTTTCTGAAGAAACAGATGCAGTCTAAGGGGAGGTCATATGAGCATTTTGCAAAATTGTGACAGCTGCTTAAAGAGGGAATATAGTTTAAATTCTTTTGGGACTCTGAGCCACATTTCAATGCTGATTTAAAGAATTAACTCTCTAATCACTGGCACTTTATATTTCATAGGAATTTGGTAAAAATGCATTATTTTTACCTTGTTCATGGCTTTTCTGTAATTTAACCAACAAACAGAAAATAGAAAAAGGTCCCATCCTTAAAAGGAACAGACAGGCACAAATACTCTTTATTGTGATATTAGGCATAGGACAAGATGTCCATGCAATCGTCTTTCTCCCAGTAACACATCAGAAAGCCCACTTCTGCTATTGGAAAAGAGAGTTTTAACTAGACTTAAGTCAAGAGCCTTTAATAAGACCTGATGAAATTTATAAATCTTCGTTTCAGAAAAATGTACTTATACACAAACATACACTTTCATGAAAGAGTTCCAGTAGTCCCAAAGACCTGCCTTAGAGATTTAACCTGTCAGTTCTTAAAGACTTTCCATGAAGAGTAACTTATTATTTATAATACGTGCAACCATGTGAGGAATAGCTTCATATGTGATTAGAGTTTCTCAGCATAACAGTAAATAGGTGATATTCAAAATAGCAAAACAACAGTGACACAGGAAATGGTCCTAGGCAATATATAGGAAAAACAAAATACTAAAGAAAAAAATAACTAAGATATTCTGATTTATATATTTTTCTCAGGGGAGTCTGGGAGTTCAGTTCTAATGACTTACTTGTATATATTCTATTTTATACGAAAAAAGATAGATATAGATAAATGGAATGATGTATTCTATGGCTATCTACAGATAGAGACATAAAGATACAGACATAACAGAGATTGAAATATATAATAATTTATCCAGAAAAAACATGCTAATGTACTAAACATTTTAACCCTTAAAACTAATATTCATATATGGCAATTGTTGTCTCCCCCAAAATTCGAATGTTGAGGGCTCAACTCCTAGTGTGACTATATTTGGAGTGGGGACATTGGGAAGTAATTAGATCATGAGGGCAGAGCCCTCATAAATGGAACCCGTGTTCTTATAAGAGACACCAGAGAGATGATCTCTGTCTCAGCCAAGTGAGGATATAGCTCAACTCCCATTGTGACTGTATTTGGAGTGGGAACATTGGGAAGTAATTAGATCATGAGGGTAGAGCCCTCATAAATGGAACCCGTGTTCTTATAAGAGACACCAGAGAGATGATCTCTGTCTCAGCCAAGTGAGGATATAGGAAGAAGGTGGCCATCTGCAAACCAGGAAGAAAGCTCACATCAGACACCAAATCTACTGACACTTTCATCTTGGAATTCCCAGCCTCCAGAACTGTGAGAAATAAATGTTTGCTATTTAAGCACCCCAGTCTATGGTATTTTTGTTATAGCAATCCAAACTGACTAAGACAACAATACTAGTTACACATCACTTATACACTTTCAAATCTATTTTTTAAACTACATGCAGTTAATAAGATCACCACAGAAAAAGTCTGATTTAATATTAACCATCTGAGACATTAAGGAAAGAGGTACTATTGCATATTATCCATTAGAACAGTTTGATCTTTAGAGATACGGAGAGTACAGGCATAGTCACATTTATGAAGAGTGCTAATTTTTAAACTGCCAGTAATCTTTTGTTTCCAAGTTCTGGAAAATTAAACTCAAAGTGTTTCAAACAATCAATACATATATTGGTCATATATCTGAACAATCAGGGAGTAATTTTCCCTCAGTCTTGAGTTGACTCAGACACTCATGTACTTACAGATGGATTTAGTTCCTCTGCTATTTCAACTCTATTTTTCTTCATGTTGGCTTCATTACTAGACTGTAAGTAGTGACATGAAAGATACTGTCTTAGCCTGCTCAGGCTGCCATAACAAAATACCATAGACTGAATGGCTTAAACAGAAATTTATTTTCTCACAATTCTGGAGGCTGGAAGTTTGAGATCGAGGTGCTAGCATGGTCAGGTTCTGGTAGGAGCTCTCTTCCTAGTTTCCAGGCTGCTGCCTTCTCTCTGTGTCCTCACATGGTGGAGAGGTGGAGACAGAGAGAGAGCTCTGGGGTCTCCTTCTCTTCTCATAAGGGCACTAGCTCTATCAGATTAGGGCACAACCCTTATGACCTCAATTAATATTTATCACCTCCTCCCAGACCATTTTTCCAAGTATAGTCACATTGGAGGTTACGGCTTCAATATATGAATTTGGGGGGGACAGAAATATTCAGTCCATAGCACTCTGCCACTGAGCTCTCTAAATGTATGTCTTTCTCACATGCAAATACATTCATTTCATCCTAACACCCCTAAAGTCTTAACAAATCCCAGCATCAACTGTAAAGTCTAAATACAAAGTCTCATATAAATATCATTTAATCAGATACGGGTGAAACTTGATATACAATTCATCCTGAGGCAAAATTCTTCTCCAGCCGTAAGTCTGTAAAACCAGACAAGTTATGTGCGTTAAAAATACCATGATGGACAGGCAGAGGATAGACATCCCCGTTCTAACAGGAAGAAATAGGAAGAAAGGAAGGGATGGCAAGCCTGAAGCAAGTCTAAAGCCTAGCAAGGGAAATTTCATTAGAAGTGAAGACTCAAGAATAATTCTCTTTGGCCTGATGTTCTGCCTTCCAGACCCACTGCAGTGGCAGTGTTGCCCCGTGGTTCTGCAGAGCAGCTGCCCCTTCAGTTCAGTGGAGCGTGGCTCCCTCAGTTTTCTGTGAGGGCTCTGCCTACAGAAACCAAGGAGAAAGCAAGCAGCCTCACCGGCTGAGCCTGCGGTGGGAGTGGCAGCCCTCATAATCCTTGAATTGTCTTAGGAGTCATTCTTCCCTTTTCTTCAAAGGTAACACCTGTTAGCAGCCTCCTTTCATTCCATCTCATTTCTCGTTTTCATTTAGTCCCTTTGACAGTGTTTCTGTTGCTACGATCTCATTTCTATTCTGGCACCTGCTGTATAGTGGCTGATTAAATTTGTCCTTCATATCCATACTCATTTCTTTATCAAACGGTTGTGCAGCAATATCCTCAGTGTTCTCTTAAGAATAAGCGTTCTCCTTTTTTTGCAGTATGGATAGGCTGAGAATTTTCCAAATCTTCATGTTCTGGTCCCATTTTACTTAACTATTCCTTCTTCAATTCATGGCTCTTCTTTCACACTTTACTATAAGCAGTCAGGAGGACGCACACACCTTCAACCTTTTTTTTTTTAAAGAAGATGTTGGGGATAGGAGTTTAGTAATTTATTTATTTATTTTTGCTGTGTTGGGTTTTCGTTTCTCTGCGAGGGCTTTCTCTAGTTGTGGCAAGCGGGGGCCACTCTTCATCGCGGTGCGCGGACCTCTCACTATCGCCGCCTCTCTTGTTGCGGAGCACAGGCTCCAGACGCGCAGGCTCGGTAGTTGTGGCTCACGGACCTAGTTGCTCCGCGGCATGTGCGATCTTCCCAGACCAGGGCTTGAACCTGTGTCCCCGGCATTGGCAGACAGATTCTCAACCACTGTGCCACCAGGGAAGCCCAACACACCTTCAATCTTTTGCATAGAAATCTCCTTAGCTTCACTGCTTCTATCACCCAATCTTACATATGGATATTTTTTCAAGTTGCTTAAAAAAGATGAAGTTGACTTTTTTTTCTCTTATCTATCATTTCATATAGATCATCTGTGCATTAATTAGTCAATGTATTTACTGAAATTTGCCAAAATATTTTCCCCTGAAAGAATGAGTTTTGATGGATGGAATTGATACTTGTGTGATTAACTGTCTGTGGCAAAAGCTGTTGGTGCCCTCTCTACATGGCTTCAGGTCTCGCCATTGTAGCACTCACCAGAGGACTTCGAGCGGCTAACATCTGCATCTCTTTCCTCTGGAACTTATTTTGGTGGAGGAAATCCACTCTGCACTGAATACGGTCAGCAGGCCCTGCCTTCTCCTCTTCCCTATCTCCAGTAAACTGCTCCCCTTCACGTGTAAAAACCTCAGCCAATTATTGACAGAGTTAGTGTCAATTGCCTCCCTTTCGGGGTGTGGCTTGTAACTCTGAGGCTCCAGTTCTCTATTGGTTTCCAGAATTTGCCACTGAGATTGAGTTCCAGCTACTTCCTGGGAGATCTGGTTTAGTAGCACACACTTAATTGTCTGCCTTTTGAACAGTGTCCCGCCCAAATCCTGGAAACACAGAATGTGACCTTATTTGGAAATTATTGCAGATTATACTATTTGCAGAGATAATTAGTCAAATATTTTGAGATAAGATCATACTGGATGAGAGTGGGCCTTAAATCCCATGAAAGTATTCTTACAAGAGGCAAAAAATGCAGACACAGAGAGAAGAAAACCCTGTGAAGAAGGTGGTAGAGACAACATATATTGCCACAAACCAAGGGAAGCCAGGAGCCATCAGAGCCTGGAAAGGGCAAGGGAGGATTTAACCCTAGAGGCTTTGGGGTGAGTATGTCCCTGCCAACACCTTGAGTAAGAGAGTGCATTTCTGTTGTTTTAAGGAACCAAGTTTGTAGCAATTTGTCATAACAGCCCTAGGAAATGAATGTTTTCCCATTTCTGTCTCACTTCTGTACTCCCCTATGGAAGTTTCCTGGAATCATGTTTGAAGTAAACTACTTGCATTCAAATTTTTGATCTAGGATCTAGTAACCTAAATTAAGATACTGAACAAACTCTTGTGATAAGTACTGATTTTCTGAATTTTGATCTGTCCTCCTTAAATTTTCTGGGAACAAGATACAGAATGGTGGAGACACCTTTAACACTCAACACTCACTTCCTGGCATCTCTGTGTTCCATGAATGATTTACAGAATTGTCATCCATAGGGGCATAGTCGAGAGTTTGTAAACAGCTCTTCCCACACTTCCCCTCACATTTCTGAAAGCCAGAAGAATGACAGAGTTGGCAGTTATGCCTCAGTGTTTGGCTGGAGCACAAGCTGCCTGAGCCAGGCTTGCTGTTCTCAGAGTTTGTTTTGGAATAATAATTATTGTTGACTTGACATAGATCCAGGAGAGAAATCCAGAGAGTGCCATCAACGGGTGGGCACAAAGAAGAAATTTCCTTTTGGTCTGTGCTGTGAAACGTACTCTCCTAAGTGAGGGACAATTTTATTTTTTTAATGTTTCTCCATTTTATAAGTAGTTGTAAAACATGTTGAAGTTGTCAGATACTTGAGACACAAAACTGTAAAGCAATTCATTTTTTTCCTTTTCAGTTGTGTATGTGCATTAAAATACATGCTCACACACATTTTTTAGCTTTATTTTATATTTTAGCTTTAACTATAGCTATTCAAGTATATCCATAATGCCATTTTAAAATGTTTTTAGTATATTTTAGTAATATAGATTAATAAAATGTAGCTACTGAAAGATTAATATGCACCAGAAATATAATCTCTAATTCAGAGCATTACAAAAACTTAAAATATAGGTGAGCAAGTTTAAATGATGGTCGGGTTTCAGATTCTGATATCTCATGAAACTTTCAATATTGAGTCTCAAGTGTTTTCATTTAGTACTGAATGTTGCCATCAAACATTAACCATTTCAGATGCTACCAACTGGTCTGCATTCAGTACACATTCAGCTAATAAAGGGAAAAGTCAGTAAAGAGGGTTAACTAGCTCACAGCTACCATTTCATGTAGCTCTAATTTTGGATAGAATATACTGGCTTCCTAAAATGAGGAGAATTGATTTCTAAACCTAGTAATTATAGCACTTCATGACTCAGCTCCAGCTTTCTAGAAAAACTCTCATATCCCCTTTGTTCCCTTGAAGATCGTCAGCTGTCTCAACCACCCACTGAAGTTTCCCTTGACCTATGAAGTAATGCCTCTTTCATGTTCTCATCCCTTGAATATAGAATATCCTATTTTTAAAATTTGAGACCAGTGCTTCATCAGTTTCAGGAAAAAAAGCTATGGTTCTATGAAAATTATATACATCTTTATATAGATATTTTAAATATGTATACATATATGTTTGTTCACAGAACTATAGCTTACATACCCATCTTTTCATAGGACCATAGCTTAAATATATATATATATATATATGAGATTTTAACCAATTGTAATAGAAAATACTTTTCTATCTGTGTGTAATATACATTCTTAAAATTTATGGGAGAATGTCAAGAAAGAACCAAAAATGCTCATTTATTTTTTAATGCCAGATAACCTTAAAGATACTAATTTCATGCAAATCTTATGGAGTATATATAACAATTAAGTTCCCTGTGCCTATTTTATATAATTTATCAAATTTGAAAGTATATAGTATATGTCATGTTTTCTAGTTAACACGTTTCTTTTTACCTTTTCTTTCCTAATTTTTACTTGTTTTAATAATAAAATTATCCACTAGAAAGGCAAAAATCTATTACCTAAAACTTGTCAATATTTTAAGGGGCTATGAATAAAGAGAAATAAATTCTCTAACATTTTACTGATGGTTCAATTTTTCATTTGACTTCCTCTGTATAAATATACAAGAATAAAATTAGATTTTTGTCTTTCTAGTGGATTAAAGAAAGTGCTTCTCATTATTGCATTAATATGTATTCCTCTAGTTACTAATGAGCTTAGATATCTCTTCTATGTATATTAGCCATGTAAATTATTTCTTTTGTGAATTGCCTATCAAATTATGTTAATTTGCATAGATTGAAAAATATATATTAGATTTAACCCCATGTCCTTGTGCTATATTGCACCTATCTTCTTCAAATTTCTTTGTCATTTATCTGTTTACTATGGTGTCTTTTATCGCTTATGACCCATTCACATCCATGTGATTAAAACCACATTTTTTCTTTTGTTGTTGCATATTTTTGTTTTTTAATAACAT
Source organism: Pseudorca crassidens (assembly GCF_039906515.1). Taxonomy (NCBI): domain Eukaryota; kingdom Metazoa; phylum Chordata; class Mammalia; order Artiodactyla; family Delphinidae; genus Pseudorca; species Pseudorca crassidens. Next base: position 116,251,252 of record NC_090300.1, on the reverse strand, counting down.
CTTTCCCCCACCTTAATCCTATATAGATGTTTTTCTTTATTTACATCTCAATGTTCTATATAGTAGTTTTCTCACTTATATTTTATTCCTGTGACATAATTTTATGGCTTAATACATTATTCTCCAAGTAGTGAACTATTATTCCCAGCCCCAATAAACAATCCATTCTTCTCTAACTGATTAGTCCTACCATCACTTACAAGTCCCCATAATATACATGGGTCTATTTCCTGGGTTCTATTGGTCTGTTTGTCTGAGAATGCGTTAGTGGCATCAGTGTTATTTATGATGGATTTGCAATGTATACCATAATAGGGAATTCTCTCCTTTGCTCTTTTTATTTCTTTCAAAAAAATTCTGTACAAACTTTTGTTCTTTAATATAAATTTCAGAATAATTTTGTACATTTCTCCACAAAATCCTGCGAAGTTTATGGTTGAATTTATATTCACCTTATAGTCTAGATCAATGATAACTGATACCTTTACTATGTTGTTTTCTATGTATTCTATATCTTTAAATGTTTCATAAGGATTTTGTTCATTTTTAAGATACTGCTTAATTTATATTTTTTCTAGACGTAGTAAATATTATCTTAGTTTCTACTAAACACAAATGGAGAATAATGGTGCTTATTTCTTCCACTGAGTATATATCCAACTATCTTGCTGAACTCAGTGTTTCTAATGATTTGTGAATTGCGTTAGATTTTCTAGGTACAATGATCATACTCTGCATTTTTGTCTTGTTGTATTGGCTAGATACTCAAATCTAATACTTGTAGCAAATTTGTAGCAAAGCTGGAAATCTACCGGTAAACTCTAGTGGGACTTGACAGCATCAGATCTCAGTGTTTGGTATTGGTTCTGAATAAGTTTTTAAATATTTTGAATGCTGTCCCTAAATAGTGTAAAACTTTATTTTTTCCCAATTATAAGTTGAATGGTTCAAATCTTTTCCATTATGTACAGTTATATGTTTTATAAGGTTTATATAGATAACCTCTATTAGATTAAAGAAGTTGCCTTTATTCCTTTTTTCCTAAAAAGGAAATAAATTGTTGTTGAATGTATCAAATGCTTTGTGTCAAACTTTCCTGTTTATTTAGTTTTGTGGTATCTTACAGGGACAGATTTTTCCGATGATAAACTATTTATTCATAGGATAAACACTTTTTAATTATGGTTTATTGTTTAAATACAGCATTGGAAACATTTAGCTAATAGTTTAATTAGAAATTTGGCTCAGTTTCATAGGCAAACTGTCCTGTACTCTTTAATATTTGCACTGCCCGTATCAGTTGTGGATCAAGATTATACCAGTCTCGGGCTTCCATGGTGGCGCAGTGGTTGGGAGTCTGCCTGCCGATGCAGGGGACACGGGTTCGCGCCCTGGTCCGGGAGGATCCCGCATGCCGCGGGGCAGCTGGGCCCGTGAGCCACGGCTGCTGAGCCTGCGCGTCCGGAGCCTGTGCTCCGCAACGGGTGAGGCCACAACAGTGAGAGGCCCACGTACCACAAAAAAAAAAAAAAAAAAAAGGCCATCGAATTTCTCTTTCTTTTACCAATCATATAGTGATTTATCACAATTACTATCATTGTCTTTTTTTAAATTAATTTATTTTATTTTATTTTTAGCTGTGTTGGGTCTTCGTTGCTGCACGTGGACTTTTCTCTAGTTGAGGTGAGCGGGGCTACTCTTCGTTGCGGTGCATGGGCTTCTCATTGCAGTGTCTTCTCTTATTGAGGAGCACGGGCTCTAGGCGTGTGGGCTTCAGTAGTTGTGGCGCACGGGCTTAGTTGCTCCACAGCAGGTGGGATCTTCCCGGACCAGGGCTCGAACCCGTATCCCCTGAACTGGCAGGCAGATTCTTAGCCACCACACTACCAGGGAAGCCCCAACTATCATTGTCTTTTAATACAGAAGACCTAATATCAGCTAACATTTTCTGAGCACGTGAAATCGTCTAAGTTTTAGACATTTATGAATTCATTTATTCCTCACAAAAACACTATGAGATAGAAACTATTATTCTCAATTTATGCGAGGAAACTGATGGATCTGTCCAAGGTCACATGAGTAGAACCAGAATTCAAAGCTAGGCTGCCCTTAACCGTTGTCATATATTGCCTCTCAAATGAGGACAGTTTCTTTCAACTTATTGGCAAGAAGGATTTTGTACTCTTAGCAAATTTGAAGAAGTTCCATTATAATAATAATAGTTTGTACTATTATAAAAAATAAAATTATTACCAGGGGATTTTATTTAATGGTAGTCTCATAAAATATGTCTACAACAATTTCTAGCCGGGTAAAACACAGTTAGGATTTTGTCAAAATAACCAAATTGATTAATAATAAATGCTATCCAAAGAGAACTTTCTAGACATTATGTTTTAAGTAAATTGTAGCTAGATAAAACAAGAGTCATAAATCAATACTATAAGGAATGATATAGGTCTGTTTAGTGTTATTTAAACCTAGTTCTCAAAGCATTTCTTTAATATTTGTTTACAGATTTAAGAGAAGTCATTTAAAATAATGCTCCCAGTTGTTTAGCAGTAGTATTATGCTGTTAGAAATGATAATGATGATATTGTTATATTATTATAAAAGACTATTTTTTCGCTCACAGGCCAACTTATTGCACTTATAGAATTGCTCATAATTCATATCAATAGAACCTAAAAAGTATAATTTTCAATAACGAAACAGCATTTAAATCCTAGGTGCAGTGTTTATATAAATAAGGACAAGTCTAGTCTGTTATTTTGAAAAATATTACTGGGAAAATTTGATCATGCTGATTTATTAAACAGCACAGAAGAAACGCATAGTGGGGTTATGACAGTGAACAATTATTTGAAGCGTTTATGTCTTATCGGTTTTATTAGCCATTATCTCCTGCTGAGTTATAAAATACTTGATGTCAGGCAGGATACTTATTGACAATACTTTGGCATTGTGCTTTATCCTACTAGGTCTCCACTTACTGAAGGAGTGAGAAGAGGGTGGGAAGAATTAGGCAGGGCTTTGTAGGAAAAATAACGTGATAAATTTTTCCCTTACCGGAGAGAGCAATTGGAAAAAAAGAAAAAGCAGGAAGACAATTTCTGTGCTACTCACATATCTTTTGGTATTAAATTAAATTACATTAATTATTAAAATTTATGATCTGTATAGTTTTAATTAAAATACTATTAAGCTTTCTGCTGTAAACACAAATTAACTCTAAATGCTAATATAAAGGAATAGAGGTCTCTCACATACACAATTCCAAGTGTGCTATTTTTTCCTTCTTTCAAATCACAATTTAGCTAATTAAAAAAAATATATATTTTACCTGTATATTTGGAAAATATTTAGAAAAAATATAATTGTGTAACCTGAAAAAATCTACATATAATCCTTATGGCTACTTAATGCTAATGAATTTAATACTAATGAATACTAGTGAATATTAATACTAATATTAGTGAACAAATAATTTATTAATATTTATATTTTACAGAAATTAAAAAATTATTTATACATGCTTTTTCAGTAAATAAATGTTCAAATCAATAGGTATATGTGGTGGGCTGAATAATGGCCACCAAAGATGTTCACACTCTAATCTCTGTAAGTGTACTTTTTATGGCAAAATAGACCATATATGTGATTGTTTCGAGGGTGTTGAAATGGGGAGGTTGTCCAGAATTACCCAAGTGAATATGATGTAATCACAAAGATCCTTGTAAGAGGGGGCAGGATCAGGGAAACGGAGGCTGACATAATGAAGGAAGCAGAGAGAGATTTGAAGATATTCAGCTGCTGACTGGAGAAAGGTGCCAAGAGGAAAGGTATGCAAGGAATAGTGTTCTCGAAGCTGGAAAAGGTAAGGAAACTAACTCTTTTCTAAAGCTTCCAGAAGGCGCATGACCTGACCAACAACATCAATTTGGCCCCTTAAAACTCATTTTAGATTTCCAAGCTCTAGAACTTTAAGATTATACATTTTTGTTGTTGTAAGCCACTCAATTGTGGTCATATGTTACAGCAGCAATAGGAAACTAACACAGCATATTACACAAAATAGAAGGTAAACCTATGCTTGCAATTTTATCATAGTAACAGCTAGTCTAGATTAGCTTGCAAACACTTTTTCTACTTTCTGACCTCCCATTGGCCCATCAGCTCTCAGCAATCTCACATTAACTCCTCTTCCTCAGGCTAGTTTTACCTCTTTCACAGATGGTTTGCCAGTTTCTGTGATAAATGTCTAAAATATAAATAACACATTTATTAAGATACAATCCCTGTTTTGCAAGACTAACAAGGAGTTCATAGGAAAAGCAAAATATAACAAAAATATTAAGAACTAGTGCTCTGGAGTTGTTCTACCCAATGCAGTAGCCACTAGCCAAAGGTGGCTACTGAGCATTTTAAATACAGTTAGTTTGGATCAAGATGTACTTACTATAAGTATGAAATACAGACCTGACATTGTTACTGAATGAGGTTTGTTTGCCCAATGCACAGCAAGCCAACTGCTGAGATGCCAGGATTTACAGCAGAGAAGAGATTTATCCATGAGGTAGCCAAGTGATTACATGGGAGAGCAATTCTCAAATCCATCTGCCTGAGGGAAAGGGACTTGGGATATTTATGAGATAAAGAATCAGGGTTGCCTGAGGTGTGGAAAGCATGGAGAAAGGTGATTGGAGATGAGAAAAGGATAAGGTAATAGTCCTCCTGCACAGGTGCAACTAAGCTACAGGCTTCTTCATGGGACATATATTAAGAAAATGGCAGCCCTAGCGTGTTCTAAGGGTAGAGTTTTGGGCCCTCTGATGTCAAAAGGTCACCAGTGGGACATTCACACGTGCCCAGTTGGATGGTTGGTGGTCCCAACCAGTCTTTTTTTTTGTATTTTGGCCACACCACATGTCATGCTGGACTTCACCTACTGGAGATCGAACCCATGCCCCTGCACTGGAAGCACAGCATGATAACCACTGGACCACCGGGGAAGTCAGGTCCCAACCAGTCCTAACTGGCTGGAGCCTGAACTGGACAGAGCTGACTCCAACTTCCCGAAAGAACAGCTATGGTAAACAACTTGATTAGGCTGCTTGACGCTTGGAGGACATGCAAGTTTCTGTAAAAACAATTAAAATGAGCTTGATTAGTAAAGGTAGGTTGCAGTTCATTTTTTATTAAGCAACTTACAGTTTAATGGATCTAACTGCCCTCGTTTTCAACACCAAAGACTTGAGCAAGAACGAAAAACATCTCAGTAATTTTTATATTGATCACACATTGCATTAATAATATTTTGTATATAATGGACTATAGTGTAAGTGCCTGACATTAAGCTTCTGATTGGGTAGGCATCCACTTTCAAAGACATCCATCTCAAATAAACAAATTGCCAACTTTATGACACAGCTACTAACTAATCAACTAGATAAGAACCCAGTTCAGCCCCCACCCATGAAATTCCCCTTTCAGAAACCCCTGGTTGACCTAGATAACTGACACTTGAGTGACCCTGCTTTGCTCTTCCTGTGCCGTAAGTCTCACTCTTATGTTTTAAATTTGCCAATGAAGAATGAAACCTTGAAACCCCAGACACCTCACCCTCGACCCCAATAAAGGCAGAGACCGAGGTCCATGCCTGCACTTTCTCTCCTCTCCCAAGGACCTCGATGTGTGGCCTCTTGTGAATAAGAAACTTTGTTTTTGACTTCTTTGATGGTTGTTGCTACGGTGTGTCTTGTAATCATAATAAGAATCACAGGGCTGGTCCAGCCAGGACATTGGCACCAGTAGGGAATGTCTGTGAGGGCTGCCTCAAGGAATAGGGCCCCGGTGAGCATCCCCAGGCACTTCTAGCTGACAGCATCCCTACTGATAGGTCGACAAAACGAGGGCTAAATTAAATATAGTTTTTAAATTGTTTTTCCTGTTTCTTTTAATTTTTTAAATGTGGCTATAAATATTTAAAAATTACATATGTGGCTCACTTATAGCTATAGAAAAGTGCTGATAGAGCACAATCTTAGAGATTTTATGGGTGTATTTGCTCCTCTCCCTCAGGTCCTGCAGCTGAAAATTCGTATGTTGAAGTTCTAAACCACAGTACCTCAGAATGTGACCTTATTTGGAAATTGGGTCATTATAGGTGTAATTAGTTAAGATGTGGGCCCTAAGCTAATATAACTGGTATCCCTATAAAAAGGGAAAAGGTCTCATCTCTAGTGCACCCCTGAAAATAATTTATATTCCTTTTTTAGGAAAATATTATTTGCCAACATGCCATGGTGAAAGTATTGTTTACATATGCTGTCCTCTCTATTGGGATTTCTTTTTCCATTCTTATTCCCCTACTTTTCAGCTAAGCTTTCCTTGAACACCTCAGTGTGAAACAAGCATCTTATTTGCTTGTATTTTTGCATATTTTAGAAAAATCATTAATGTCTGAGTTTATCAAGGGCACAGAATATAATATTTTCATACTTTTTAATCCCAGGGCTTAGCACAAAATATATACTCATTTTTTATGAGAAAATGGGTGGCAGTATTTTTGACTTGTCATTTTTATTATTAATATTAATTAGAAGTTACTGAAGAAAATTCTATGACTTCCAATAGATCCTTTATTTCCTCTAAAAAATGGAATTAAATGTTTACTTTTAAAAATATTTGCAGCATTTTCAGTATAAAGAATTATTTTGCTATCTACTTTCTAAACAGTATATATTCAGTGATGCCAGATATATTTCATTAATTGAACACTTGAAACAATGTAAACCCATACTTACCACGTTCTCCATAACAATCTAGCAGGGTAAATCAATGGCCTCCGTGGAAGATTTTCTGTATTATTTTTCTTTGAATCCTCAGTGTCTTGAAGAGTCGATGGCCCATAAAAAAAGAGCTTATAATATGTTGTATGAATAAATGAGAAGGTAGATGAATAAAAAATGTATCAACTTTGACAACCAAAGGCTGTCAATGAAGTGTACTTGGCACATCTTATGTTAAAGTTGGTATTTTTGAAATTTGGGAAATATATTGATTTCAAGGTTCTGTGCCATTTTTCATTTTATGTGGCATTACAAGGTTCTTTTCCAATAGTGTCTAGTACTCAACAGCCCTCCTCTGAAGTAATAATTATTCTGTAGAAGTTCATGGCTGTATTCTTCTTTCCCTATCTACGTCTCTGCCATTCTCTCAAATCTGGCTGCATTTAGGAGAAATCAAGCTGAACTCATTCAGGAAACAAAGAAGGTTCTTTCCAAACCATGTGATAAGGTTAAATGAAAGCTGCCTTTGGCAAACAAGAGATCTTTTCTGATGAATTAAATTATACAGTGCATTAGGATAGGAAATATATATCATGCCAATTTGATTTAACACATGGATCATGTATTTGGCCCTAGGACTGAATTATATCTTCAATAGTTGCTTTCGGGTTGCTTCCACAAATAAAATATTAATGTCAAAATCTCTGACTGACACTACCTTTTCATCTATTTATTCATGAAATGCACATTTATTGATTATTACTACATAGAAATAATGCCATAGAGAAGCTCAAACTCTAATAGAAAAGAATGACTTTTAAAATCATGAAAAGTTGTAATAATATATAAATAATGTTTATAAATCCTATGAGTGTGCAGAAGATGGGGGAAATAATATTTTCTTAGTATCTGGCCATGAATAACGTAATTGGTTGCCTGAGATGACTTTTCAGGTCCAAGTCTTTGGTTGTAATGAGTAGAGGAGTAGACAAAAAATACCATATAGGCTCCTCTTCCCCATTGTTAATGATCTTTCTTGCTAAACCTGTATACAACACTAGGTCTTTATCAATGTAACCATCCAGGCAGACGCTACCAATTAATAAGAGTTGGCTGGCCCTCAAGAGGAAAACGTTTCATCATCTTTGCTGACGTAGATCAAATTCTGATGAAACTTGTTAGAGCCTTACTAAAGAGTAATCTGCCAAGAACATTTAGCACAACAACCTTGAGAAGAACATCCAGTGAGAAAGTCAGGTTTACTTGCCAATATGAATTATATTCAACCATATAAACATGCCCTGAAGATAAATTATATGTATGTGTGTGTGTGTGTGTATATATATATGTGTATGTGTGTAGGTATGTATGATGGCATGTATGTATCTATGTCATGAATATGTATGTATGTGTTTATGCTATTTTGGAATTTCTCAAGTCATTGTTTATATTATTAGAATACAATGTTGGAAAATCAATTTTTATTTTCTAACTACTTTGAATTATTAGATATAATATGATTATGATAAATATTTGCTGAGTGCCCACCTAACATGTATGAAAAACTAACATTAACTTCTAAAAATAGAGACACACTTTAGAAACATTTAATCTTATCAACATTTTACAAAAATATAAAAAGCATGCTACATAGTTGAAAAAGAAAACATGCTCCCAGTGAAGCCAAAATTCACATTGAAGGTAGAGATATATACAACCTTATATTTAGAAAATGGAACTTTGCATTCCAGACCCTATTCTTGGATATAAAATTGTGGTTATTTGTCCGTATAACTCTCTAAATATGATTATTGTACATAATGTCTTAAGAAAACAGCAACACCTCTTCATTCAAATAACTTCTGTTATTTGAATGAAGAGGTATTGTTACTTGTTTTCTACATTGGCTTGTACTTTACTAGTCCATAGCAAATTTTTTCTCACAGTGAGTTATATTCCATTGTCATCACTGTTATATAGTTTTTGATTAGCCATTAGTGGTTTAACTCACCATAGGAACGATGGAACTGTTGTTCATGAGGTAAACATTAACTTCATTTATTTTCTATGACATTTTTACACGAGAAACAGTGCTGCTAACATAATTACAAGATGTTCTGAAGCTTTTAATTCCACAAAGTTCATTATGATTTCATTGGAACTCTGTGGATTATGATGGTTACCAGTTAATTTATGCGGTGTAATGAGTGCTTCATTTCATTCACCAGAAATTAAAAAGATGTCTACATTACAGCTTTGTGGTTTTACAGGCTCGGTTATCCTTATTCCATACATAATGGCAGTGAAATTGGTTTCTAGATATGATGCCTTTCAAATTCTCATTAAGAATAACAGAATTAGAAAGAAATTTCTGTCATAAAAAATTTCTAATGCAAAATATTATAACTTACATTATTATTTTCATCTTTTGAGTTACCTATGCAAGAGTATTTTTCAGAGGAATTCTGTAACAATTTATTGTGCATGTTTTCTCTACTACATTAACCTAAAAACACCCTAAAAATATGAATATTTTGCTTTTAGTGAAACTCTCTCTACATATTACACAGTAATCACCAAAATAATATTAAAAGGTTGACATGTATTTTTTTATTGCATAATGAAATCTTAGTTTGTAATTTTCCTTTGACATCTCAGGTGATACATAGGAGAAGTATTGGGCTGGCCAAAAATTTTGTTTGGGCTTTTCTGTACAATGTTATGGAAAACCCCAAACAAACTTTTTGGCCAACCCAATACTTTTGGTGTCCTTATTTTTTGCCAATACAATATCTGTTTTTTTTTCCCAAACTAAGTCATAACCCATTAGCTTAAACTAACAATAACATCAAATCTTGTTTCTAATTCCATGCATTTTTTTTTAATTTGGAAATTTTACAAAGCACACAATGTTCAAATTGTTATAATCTTCTAACCTTAAAATATTTTATTTTGGTTATAGTTTGCATGTTCCTTAAAAATTGTAGGTCATTGTTTATGAATACAAAATACATTACCTTTAACAATTTATCACTAATTTTTTTAATAAAGAGACCACTCACATACCTTCTGATAAGTGTGGATATTGGATATTCTCAATGACAGTTGTATGGAATGCCTTTTGTTCTCCTTGCTTCACTTTTTCTTTTCCAGCATTTCTTTCTAATGCTTATTGTAGATTCATTTTACTACCAATGGGTATTCCATAGCCCACTATAATTTGACTCTCATTGGAAGTCAGAATAAAGGGTTATTTGCAAGGAAGTTTCACTTATTACCTAGCTCCTTCTATCTTACAAATATTGGCTAAGAATTCTCTTTGACCAAACTTTAGTTAGGCTCCCCTGAGCCCATTTTTTGACTAGGCTTCATCTTTGGGGTTTGTCTTTGGCCTACCTAGTCCAGTTGTAGCAAGAATCCTGCTAAGTCAGTTTAGCAACATCTCTTTACCTTTGATCTCTCCTCAGCATCATTTTCCATCCACTGGCACCTCACCCTGCTCTTTGGCTCTAAATGCCCACTTGTCCTTATTGTAGTCATGGTTGAATCCATCTCTCTGTTATTGCAATAGTCCTGAATAAAGTCCTCCTTACCATTTCAACAAGTGTCAGAATAATTTTTTTTTCTTTAACACCATTTGGCTTAATGTACATGGGTTAGAGTTTATATCTATTTCTTTATTTAAAAAAAATTAAGAAATCTCTTACCCTGATGACTTTCAAATTATGACCACCTTAGAAAGTTTAACCACAGAGTTTAAAAGCATACTGAGTCATCAACTAGATCAAAAGAAAAATTAAAATCTAGGAAAAAATAAACTTGTAACTCAAACACCTGATAAAGGTTTTAATACTTGAATATAGAAAGGGCTCTTAAAACCAATATAACAAAAAACAATTTATCATTAACATGAATATGAATCACACAGGAAAAATTATATGCAAATGGTTATTAAATCCATAAAAAAGATGTTCAGACTCAGATACTTCTAGTTGTCTTCCAATAGCCATTCTCTCATTTTTCTTAGCAATAAAAATAAGGTCAGATAAAATTAAATTAAAATAAACGTATTGTATAGTTATCTCTCTTGCAGCTATGTGTGGCCACTTGGCTAGAGGTCTCAAAGAAATATGTAAATGTAAGTGCTGGGGAGACACAACCAGGAAGTCTCCTTTAAAGAGAAGGAGCATGTCTTTCATCTTTCTACTTGATTTTTCTTCCTTTTTAAAACACACCTGTGATGGTTAAGGCTCCAGGAGCTGTTTGGAACATGTGCATGACGTTAGAGACATGAGACTGATCACAATCGACTTTGAGGGGCTGCCACACCAGCCCTGGGTACCCTACTTCTCAATTCTTGTTTTATTTTTAATAGGAGAGAAATGCAACATTATGAGATTTAAGCTCCCGATATTTTGGATTTTCTTATTTTATGCTCACAAACCTTATTGTACATACACAAATTTGTTTACAAATAATGAAAAACACACTTAAAATACAACTTTTAATTATCAATTTATCAAAGATGTTAAAGGTTAAAACTGTTATTTTTGTACAGGTGTGAAAAAACAGGCACTCATATACTGTCAATGGTGTGGTGATTATAAACTGGTGAAAATTGTTTGAAAATCATTTTGTGACATTTATCAAAATTTTCAAGTTATGTATCTCTTGCCCCAGCAGTTAGACATCTAGGAATTAAAATTTTTCTTCTAAGGATATCTTTCCAATACTTTTGCTTATATATCATTTTCTAGACCTTTAGTCAAGGAGCCACACATGAGATGTAGCTATAAAAATATTTGGTTACAATTGTAGCATTATTTATTATAGAATCTGAGGTAAGTATAGAGTTCATCAATAAGGCTCTGGTAAAAAAAAAAAAAAAGAAAGAAAATGGAACATCCATTTAATAGCAGACAACCATGCATTTACCAAGGATAAGGAATATTTCTGGATAATAATGTGGAAGGATATCTAGGAAAGACTGAATAAAAGTAGGTCTGCTAGGTACTCCCTTCTTCAGGATGCCTTAGGCACTCCTCCTATGTGTATACTGGTAGCATTTTCCAGCTGAGAGATAACCTCTAGGGTGTTAGGTTATCCTCAGTTTTTTATCAGTGAGTTCTTTTAGCAGAATACACATGATATATCCTGAAAATATGTATTACTGATAGACTGACTTGTACTGCAGATGGTGCTTCATTGTCTTTTCCGAACCCAAATGTTTCCCAGTGTGGAAAGGAGACTTATAGGAAGCTAAGTCTGATAGTTTGGGGGCTTCACAGATACTGATGCTCTATTGGTAGTCACATTAGGCAAGATCTCTCTTGCCTAATGTGTGAGTCTGTTTGACAATTCAGCCTTTAGTGATAATTCAATATCCAAGATACATTGATACACATAAAGCAAATTTGAGAATAGATTGCATATATATATATATAATATATATATATATTGCATATATATATATGCAATATATATAATTATCCATCTTCTCTTGTACAGATAGGAAGAGCACATTTCAGGATGGATACTCAAGAAATTGTCACCAGTGAGGAATAAACCTAAAGACTATGCTTTCCACACTAAATTATTTTCTCACATGCAATATTAATTTTGACTTGCATTCAAATTAATGTAAGGAAGTAAACACAGATTTTTTAAACTCAAGTAAATTAGAACTGTCATACTACTTTTATTTACATCAAGATCTGTGACAGCTTTGTCATTAAGGTAAATATTGCAAGGTTAGTGAGGAAATTCAAATTTGATTTCCAAGTCCAACCTGATTCAACAGAACTATAAACATAATTCTCTTAAGACTGAGAATCACATTAGAATAAACCTATTGAAATAGAAACTCATAGAAAAGTTTCCTTTAAAAAAATCAGGATTTAATCATGATAATGACAAAGTAAGACTAAGTCGAAATGATACACCTGACAGACCTTTGGAGCAAATCTAGATACTGTTTATATTTTAGTGTATTTTAAGGTATCTAACATACATAAATATTCTCTTGCCTTGTTTTTTTTCATTTTACAAGAAGTTGTTCAACGTTAGGAAGTTTAATCCTTTGTAATCTCAAAGGATCTTTTCCTCTAACTCAAAGTCTCCCATTTTCTTCAGTTTCATGATATTGAAATTTATGGCCTCTGGTCTCAATTTACTTTTCATAAAAGTTTATTTAAACTTTTGGAGCTAACATATTTAAAATTTTCACAGTGTTATATGAAGTTGTATTGTTTGGAAGGGATTAAAAGAAGGGGACTTTTCAGATTATACTCTTCTGTATTGTTTCTGCTATTACAAATATATATATATATGTACTATTTTTATAAAAGAAGTTAGAAATACATCTCATTGCATTAAATTACCATACACATGAATTCAAAGAAAACCTTGTTCAACTGAACAACATATCTTCCTTTTTTTTTTTTTTTAATCTTTATTTCTCCCTTTCAAACACTATTGTGGAGAAATATTGCAAAGTAATAGATTTCTGAAAATCATTTTGAGGTTAATGGAATAGTTTACATGATAAATAAATCTTAGTCAGTGTACAGCTATTAAAAATAAGGATCAAAAATTAGAACTCTATAATTCAGCCAACCTGGAACAAAAGTAATATATTAGACAAAATCTTCATATTCTAACCCGTGCTCAGTCTGTACCTCTTCAGTGTGATAAAAAAATCTAATATTTTAAATTTACATCTTCAAGTTAACATAAAGAAAATACTGCTGACAAACTAAAAAAAGAAGCTTCAGAGCAATAACAGATGACATTATAATTCTTTATATATTAAGCTTTTATAAGACTGCTGATGAGGATGAAGTAAATAGAAGATTAAGGAATCTATTAAAGGAGAATTAAAAGCTCCAGCAATTGTGATAATCACTTTTTCAAAATTGTCTAATTTATAATAGATCATTGTTTTCTGAAAATAAAAATTAGTTTCACCATGAGAGAAAAAATTATTTTGATACTTTTTATGTTACATAAGCAATGATGCTTCATCTAGAACTGGAAGACAGAATTTCCGTTCTATTATTGTTAAAACAATTTCACTTCGCCTCAGGCAGAATTTGTGACAAAATGTAACATTTTAACAAAAATATATCCTATATTTTCTTCTCAGATTTGAATTGAGTTTTAAGCATAATATGATTCAAAATAATCAGTGGTAGGAAGTATAATTTTCTATCCTAAAAAATATTCTATCTTATGGCATCTGCTTTGTCGGCCAATACGTACTGAGTACGTAACTGGTCATAAATAAAAACCAGAATTTACAATACACTTACTACATGTAATGCTCTATAGGTATTTTTTGTATATCTGAAATGTAGTCTACATATCAGTTACATGTAACTTTCTAGAGGTTCTTTCTCATTTTGCAAGTAAATAAATTATAACCCAGACAGTTTAAGTGGCTTTTCCAGAAACGGCAGCTTAGTGAGATTTGAGCAAGGTAGGCCTAGCCCTTTGTTCTAAGTACACTCTATTGTTTCCATGTAACTCTATTTGATATTAAGAAATGAATATTTATAAGGCATCTTATAAATATTCTTCCATGTACCTAGAGAAGCTTCCATGTACCTAGAGAATCCGATAGAGAAGATTGGAAATATACTCAATAAAGTAAATAAGACATCATAGTACTGAAATCATATGTGAAAATACATGTTAAATTACATATGTAGATTATTTTAATTATTCCTACATATATTTTTATATAAAACATATACAAGAGCCTATCATTTTAGCAAATTGTTCTTTAACTGAATCAGAAGAGAATGAACACTTAATGTTATTTCTTTTAATATTTTTACTGTGATTAAATCCTTAGTAAATTTAGCCCTTATATGCTATTAAATCCTTAGCAAATGTCAAATATTAATATTTTGGCACACAGATCAATTTATGCATCTGCTGATAAAATAAAATTTTTTAAGAAATTGAATTATATTATTAAAGGAGCATAATAATAGTGTTAAAAATCAGTAACTGTATAATGAGCACAAATATGTTAAATTTAACACTATCTTATTTAGATTTATTTTAACTATACTTGTTAAGATTGCTTTTTAATTTAATATTGATTAATTAATTTTGATTAATTAGATTAATTTTGCTTTGGTATTTTATGAGGTTAATTTTCTTTTTTAAAAAGAAAATTTTATTTATAAAATAAATAAAATATATATATATTTATAAAATATTTATAAAAATATTTTATTTATTTATTTTTGGCTGCGTTGGGTCTTCGTTGCTGTGCATGGGCTTTTCTCTAGTTGCGGCAAGCAGGGGCCACTCTTCGTTGTGGTGCACAAGCTTCTCATTGCAGTGGCTTCTCTGTTGCGGAGCATGGGCTCTAGGCACGCGGGTTTCAGTTGTTGTGGCTCACGGACTCTGGAGCTCAGGCTCAGTAGTTGTAGCACATGGGCTTAGTTGTTCCGCGGCATGTGGGATCTTCCCGGACCAGGGCTCGAACCCGTGTCCCCAGCATTGGCAAGCAGATTCTTAACCACTGTGCCACCAGGGAAGCCCTTCGAAGTTGATTTTCAACTATAACTTTCTTCTTTATCCCAGTTAATCCAAATAGTTTTGTTTATAATTATGGTTACATTATTTTTGTATTATGACATCATATGTTGTCACACCTGTAGATGTCATAAGTGTTTCATTTCAGTGCAAATTAATGTAGTGCATATGGACAGCTAAATTATTAGCAAATATATCTCAATGTATTTTATGTTTTAATTCAATAGATAATGTATTTTAATCACAAGTAAATTAAGGTTTGATTAATGACCCTGAAGTTTTGAAATGAAAAACAGTAGAACTAGTAAATGTACATCCAATCTTTATGGAGAAAATATGTGTTATTCATGATTTAGCTGTCTGGCATATAGCAATTTAAAACTCCAGGTATATACATCTTTTTTGGAGACAAAACTATAAATCTCAAAAGCAAAAAATCATAATCTTTTAATTAGCTTTTATTGTGTTCTCTGTGGTAATACAAGTCAAAAGGAACTTTAATACAAGCTCTTTTTCATTCCCTTGGCACCTTGCTGAAACTAACTACTCAAATATTTGTAAAATCTATCATGCGTGGCATAGCACACACTTTGGCATTGTTTTATATTAATTTAGTATGCTATAACAAACTGTGGGACATATTTTTTCCCATTATTTTTCTGAGAAAAGAGGAAACATTTCTTTGGAGTTAGGATTTTTTTTCTTCATTGTCTTTTTCTGTAGATTTCAAATCTGTGATTGGGTAAGCCAACTTTTTATTTTGAAACAATTTTATAATTTTTCTTAATTTCTTCAGTGTTTTTTTGACGTATAGTTGATTTACAATATTGTGTTAGTTTCAGGTGTACAGCAAAGTGATTTGGTTATACATATATATAAATATATATTATTTTTCTCGATTATTTTCCATTATAGTTTATTACAAGATATTAAATATAGTTCCCTGGGCTATACAGTAAGACCTTGTTGTTTATCTGTTTTATATATGATAGTGTACATCTGTTAAACCCATACTCTCAATTTATCCCTCTACCCCTTCTCCTTTGGTAGCCATAAGTTTATTTCCTGTATCTGTGAGTCTGTTTCTGTTTTATAAACAAGCTCATTTGTACTATTTTTTAGATTCCATATCAGTTTTCAATTTTAGATTTTCATTTTCTTCCTCTTGTGGTTCTTCTGTATTTTTCAGTCACTCTGTCTCTTGTGTTGGTTTCATCTCTTTAGTCAGTTTCACGTATTACTTCATGTGTCTTCACATGCTGTTCCTGATATTTTTGCCAGTATCTTTTCCTCACCTGCATTGTTAAGTCTCTCAGTAATACCTATTTACTTGTGTTCTGCTAGACAGTAATGATGATAAGCCTAAGAGACATCATGAAAAGTAATTTTAGAATAAATTCTTGCAAGGTTAATTTCCCATGCATATTTATATATGTCACTATCCAAGACTTATATTTGATTACAGGACCACTTGTTGAAACTCCATAATTTCTATGGCAAGATTGACTTGATACCATCTAATCCTATCCTTGATACCATCTTATCCTTATCCTAATAATGACAATCTTTAGTAAATTCAAGGCATCCAATCAAACATTACATTTCCTTGGAGGCTCTCTACAAGTATACATCAATGGGCTGGTTGTTCAACTAGCCCACATTGTTTCTACCAAAAGATTTCAGTTTTTCATTTGTAGAACTGAAATGTCACAGGGTTATTGTGTAGACTAAATGAAATAATTTTTGTAAACTTTAAAACAGATTGGCATAGTTCATGCTCAATAAAGTTTCTACCTCCAAATCAATTTCTTTAATTCATAAAGAAAGCAGCCAGCCACTCAGCCTTACTAAGCATTAATACATATTTACTTCACAGGAAACTGCCCAGGACAAAATTCTTTCTCAAAGGATTATCTACTTTGAATGAATTTCTACAAGGAAATAATATATTTTTGTTGCTTTCAGTGTTTTCATCCTTTTTCCTGAGAGTCAAATATTTCATATGCATTGAGTGCCGTTATTGGAGTATGTAAAATTGTAGAGATGTAAGTCACACTAATTGTGGCAGCCATGGAGGTGTGCCACTCAGATCTCCTGCCAAGACAATACCTGCTGGGAGAGGTTGAGTTAGCTGACAGCTTCACCTGCTGCATCTTCTGGTTTCACGTAAGTACTCAGGCCCACCTAGCCCACACTTTCTCCTGGCTGCTTGCAGTGAACTAGTGAGTTGTGTAGGGGCAAGAGACTTTGGCCATTTCTGTCAAATGTGGGCACCTTGAATGGGAAATCATTGCCATGGCCTGGCTGAGACTTTCTCAGATCTGCACTGAAGTGGGAGCTTCCTCCCACCCTCCCTTCTCTCTGACCTCTCTCCTTTCTCAAGGTTCAGCTAAACAAAGAGGTCTGAAGGCTTTCCCTGCCTATCTCAGCTCCTTGCCCTCTTTAGCATTCATAGACATTTCCTTCAATATACTTTTTGCTCTTCTAATTCTTTCCTGGCATCTTCTTCCCAGAGGACAAGAGCTGACACACTGCTGATTTGAGGTTTTACTTTGATCCCTATTAAAGAATGTGCCCTGCCTTAATCATACTAAGCCTGGGTCACCAGAGATAAAATTATGTACATACTGAATATTGCATTTGGTATTATTCAAAATTTTCATGCCATTAAGTAAGGATGTAAGAAATCATCATATTTACCATGGAATGAAACCCCCATTCTTGTGTTTTTCTAAATAAGAATTATGTATCTATTCTCTTACAATGATCAATTTGAAAAAGTTCAGTTATAAGAATCATCAGAGAGCTCCAATAATTTCAGAAGTAAATTAATAAAATCATAGATTTTTAAATCTTTCCCTTCTTCCCTTCTTCCCTTCTTTTTTTTAATAGTACATTGTATATCACAGTATAATTTTATGTAACATAGAAATATTGACTTTTTAAAGAGCTCTAAGGGGTCTACAAAATTATCTTGTATACTCCCCTTACTTTATATAAGAACCAATTAAGATTCTGAGAAACTAAGGTCACCATCACTGTCAGAACCAGAATTAAAATCCCTCTCTCTTGATAGCATCTTTTCATCAAAATTGTATAGTACTTTCTATAAATTTATTTATTTTATTTATTTATTTTTGGCTGTGTTGGGTCTTCATTACTGCGTGTAGGCTTTCTCTGGCTGCAGCGAGCAGGGGCTACTCTTCATTGTGGTGTGCAGGCTTCTCACTGCAGTGGCTTCTTTTGTTGTGGAACACAGGCTCTAGGCATCTGGACTTCAGTAGTTGTGGCATGCGGGCTCAGTAGTTGTGGCTCACAGGCTCTAGAGCACAGGCTCAGTAGTTGTGGCGCATGGGCTTAGTTGCTCCGTGGCATGTGGGATCTTCCCAGACTAGGGCTCAAACCCATGTCCCCTGCATTGGCAGGTGGATTCTTAACCACTGCACCACCAGGGAAGTCCCAAAATAGTAGAGTACTTTCAACATTGCTTTTGATCAGAACACTAGTCTAAGGGGTTATACATGAAATTTTACTCCTCCTTTAATCATTTCTCAATCAGAACTCCAAATGGTAGACTGCCTCAGGGCACAAAAGGCTGAAAAGTTATATAAAGTAAATCCACATGCATTAGGATTTCAGATAAAGGGAACTGAGGATTAAGAAAGATTTGCTAGTTATTACAAAACTCAGGGTCTCAATCCTAAATTCAATGAAGGATTATTAATGGATGCAAAATGTCCTGATTTAACTCAAAAAGGAATCCTTCACATGTTCTAAGACTCTGCAAGTTCCAATTATCATTAGATTAGACTTAAGTGCCAAAATGCAATTTCCTTCCATTCCTATTTAAAATAACTGTCATTACTCTAGCTCAGTTGTTATATGTTTTAAAGCATTATTTTCCTGAAGACATAATGCATTTCTTTTACATATTACTGATACAATCATGAGATTAACAACTTTTTATTTGGTTAATATCCATGCATACCACAACACCTTGTTTTCTCATACCTTATGCTAATACACACTAATCTTTTAATCCTATAGAGAGCTACAAGTGTGAATTGAGTGGGACAAAAAAATCCTGTGTGCTCAATATATGTTAATGCCAGAGGGATAGAGAATGAGCTGTTTTGTATGTAAATTTTATAAAAGCATGCAAAAAACTTTTTGCTAAAATCTGCTTCAAATGAGAAGGATTTTCATTAATGATGAGAAAACATGGGTCATGGTCTCTGGGGATGCACAGAAGAATTTACAATGGCAGATTCAAAGAACAAAGCCTATTAGGCAGATGGTATCGTGGAAAAAAAAATGGGGATCATGCTGAGAGGAAGGAAAATTTCAGTCTCTTAGAATGATAAATACAATGGAAAATGCCCTCCTGGAAAAAAAGATAGGAAAATCACATATTCATAGCTAGAAAATTCATAAAGAGTATTTGAATTACAGCAAAAAAAATTTTTTTTAGAGAAAATAAAGGTTAAAAGCCATAAGAGCTAAGTATATCAGACAAATTTTATGCACTCAAAAACTTAAGTTAATGTAGCTCCATAAAATTATAAACTGAAATTTGACCAGCATTTAAAATTGTATTGTTAGAACTAATTCTAATCTAAGTATTGCCAGATCACACTTTTAAAAGCAAACAGTAACTTTAGATATAAACTACATTTTATTGAAACTTTTATCTAATCATATAATTCTTATCCTTACTTTTCACCCATATTTTCCAAACAAGTGTGTGAATATAACAACAAGATTTCCTAAACTCCTAATTTCTTCACAAGTAAATTGTTGATGCCATCCATTACCAGTTTTCCAAAATTAAAATTACTTCATTATTTATTTTTCAGTTTTAAAACAACTTGCTTATCTTAAAATTGTCAAATACTGAAACATACAAGCAATAAAGTAAAAATAATTTCAAGACCTACTATCCAGTTCTTTTTTTTTTTAACATCTTTATTGGAGTATAATTGCTTTACACTAGTCTACTATCCAGTTCTAAACATTGTCAGCACTTTTGAGAAAACCTTTCAGATATCACTCTATGTTATACACATTTATAATCAGATAATTAACAAAAATGGAACAAAATGTGTGCTGCTTTATACATTTTTTGTGGCGAAAAACTTTTGCATGATGTCTATTTCATCTATAAATATTTGTTTCTCTTATACAAAGTGTTATCATTTACTGAACACTATGTTCCAGACATATAGCAATGTAAGCAGCATATAATAGGTGCTAAATGTTGGTTGTTATATCACTTAATCATCACAAAGATTCTGTGTATTAGTAATCACTACCTTACTTTATAAAATATTTTAAGGTCACACATTACAATTTTTCCTTGTCTGATGTCATCAGTTGTTTTTAATATTTAATTAATGAATGCAGGGTATTTATCCCAAAGTTATCTAGTCAGTCCTCTATTTATGAACTTTTAGTTTATGTATAATGACTCATCATTACAAAAAAGTTTCATTAGTTGATTTCCCTTTACATTTTTTATCTATTCATAATACACTCCTAGAACAAATTTTTAGCTCAAAGAAAATGCAGTATGTAGATTTTGAGATATATTGACAAATCATTATCCAAATATTGTTCATCAAATCACAGTCATACTATTGTCTTCAATGCAAGGTTGTCAATATTTTAAACTTTTTACAATCAGATAAGTAAACAAAAGTGATCTCATTTTTTATATATTTTCATGTATGTGATCATTAGCTATTTTTATGATTCTATTGTGACTTTTATAATCACTATTTTCAGCATTTTTCTATTGGGCTATTGGCCTTTTTATTGATTTGTAAGAACATATTTTGGAGACATTTGGACTTCCCTGGTGGCGCAGTGGTTAAGAATCCACCTGTCAACGCAGGGGACACGGGTTTGAGCCCTGGTCTGGGAAGATCCCACATGCCGCGGAGCAGCTAAGCCCGTGCACCACAGCTACTGAGCCTGCACTCAAGAGCTGGCGCACCACAACTACTGAAGCCCATAAACTGCAACAAGAGAAGCCACCGTGATGAGGAGCCCGTGCACCGAAACAAAGAGTAACCCTCGCTCTCTGCAACTAGAGAAAGCCCATGCACAGCAACGAAGACTCATCCCAGCCAAAAATAAATAAATAAGTATAAATAAATTTTTGTTTGTTTGTTTGCGGTATGTGGGCCTCTCACTGTTGTGGCCTCTCCCGTTGTGGAGCACAGGCTCTGGACGCGCAGGCTCAGCGGCCATGGCTCACGGGCCCAGCCGCTCCGCGGCATGTGGGATCTTCCCGGACCGGGGCACGAACCTGTGTCCCCTGCATCTGCAGGCGGACTCTCAACCACTGCGCCACCAGGGAAGCCCAGTATAAATAAATTTAAAAATAAAAAAAATAAAGAATGCATATTGGAGACATTCCAGTGTAACATATGAGTAAATAGTTTTTCTTGATGCATCACCTTACTTGCAATATTTTAATAAAAACATGAGTATGCTATTTGTATTTTTAAGTTGTTCAAAGTTATCAAATGTATAAAAATTTATCAAATGTTTTAACATAAAACATGATCCTTGGTTTTTTTAGAAGGAAATTGCTTAATTTAGAAACATGTGGATTATCTATTAATCTTTTTTGTGCTTAATTTTTAATTTAATTTCACTGTGAACAGAGAAATTCTCCATTTCATTTCAGTATTTTGAAATTCGTTGTGACCAGCTTTAAGAATCAGTAAATTATTACTTTTGACAACTGTTCTGTGTACACTTCAAAAGAATGTGTATTCTGATATTATTGAGTACCAGGGCTGCAACATTAAATTTTAGGGGACAGTTTGAATAAAGCAAAGAAAATTGAGAATAACCAAAGGAAAATCAAAGAAGTATGGCCATAACCAAGAATGAGGGTGGGGGCCCTCTGTGTCACATGCTGCTGACTAGAGAATGGTATGATTATCATTGGATTTATCTTCATAAAGTCATTGGGAAATTTGACAGTAGATGTTTTAAGAAGGTGGTGATAAAAGCAGTATCTGAGTAGCTCTAATGCAGAATGGAATAGAAACATTGGAGACGAGATGTCTATGTTTAATTCCTTTATGGCTATGAGAAGGAAGATTCATGTTTCTATCATTTTATTGTCCTCCGCAAGTCTGAATTCTGAAGAAATTTAGAAAAATTTTCCTTTAGATATATAGTTTCTATAAAGTCTTAATTCTAGATTGGACTGAAGTAAGAGTATCAAATGTGAATTTATTATGATTGTCCTTTCATTTCCTAGTGATTACTATTACTAGTACAGTAATCTAAAAGAATCTTACATAAAATAACTTCACCTATTTTTTTTCCTTTGCTAGTTACTTATTATTTGGACTCCACACATTTGTTTCTGAGAAAGTTATATTCTTAATATACTTCCACAAAGCAAGTGAAAGGTAGGAAACAACCCACTGAGGGAAAACAACAACC
This sequence comes from Pseudorca crassidens, assembly GCF_039906515.1. Lineage (NCBI taxonomy): Eukaryota > Metazoa > Chordata > Mammalia > Artiodactyla > Delphinidae > Pseudorca > Pseudorca crassidens. Next base: position 116,228,444 of record NC_090300.1, on the reverse strand, counting down.
ACAACAATAACAGAACAAACAAATAAACAAACAAACAAAACAAAAAAATTGATCATTTTTGGAGCCCTTAACCACATGACATGTAAGAATGTAAGAACATTCTATCAACGTTGTGCTTAAAGCACAATATTCCAGCCATGTAAGTTCTTGTCTCTATATCTTTCATGTGGGATGCTTTAACTTGTAAAATATGAAACTGTAAATAAATAGATATATTTTACAGCATATAATTCCTGAAATAGAATAGGTGATTGTCCTTTGGGGACATGGAATGCCTGCAGGGAAAATCAAAAGGTAATAACACAGTAAAGATTTTTCCATTGAAGTGAGACTACAGGTGGCAATTTGCACCAGGAAACTGCTAAGAACAAATGTAAGGTACAATCATTAAAAACACTATTTTTTCACAAATGCTTTGTATTTCTATGCTGCTCTAGTGTACTGTTTTTATTTGAGTTTCAAGATATTTTATTTTAACTTAAGCAGTTATCATTTCCTGGTCTACAGTAGTAATTACAGCCAGACTTACATATAATCACAAAGGCCAGTTGTGTGGATCACACTGCATTGGAAGTATTGTAAAAAATCATTCCACACACAAAAATCTTCCCAACTCTGGGACTATACACTATTAGCAAAATTCTTTTAAAAAGTCCATTTCATGTAATTGATGGGTTTTTTTGTTTTGTTTTTCTGTTAACCTGTGTTATTTTAAGCTTTATTTGCATGGATAATACATTGTGCCATTAATCTCTTAGCACTAAAAAGTCACTCTCTTTTAACTTTTGTCATCGTAAAACAGGGGTAACAATTACATCTGTCCCCATAAGATTGTTTTAAAAATTAATTTACTTTCTAAAAAGGTTCCTGATATAAAATGTGTTCAATACATGTTAGTATTACCTTCTCATATCTTCCATTTATTGAAACCTCTACATTTCAGGAGTATTTCAGTTAATCCAGACAATAATCTTATTAGTAGGTAATATTGCTGTCCACTTTTTACATAATTTATACATTTACAAGAGATAAACTAGGATTTGAAAGCTCGACCACAGGCAGAGCTGTTAAATGTTGTAATCATTCTGCTAATTGTCTTTTAGTTAGTCTTCAATGTCCATGTATACTGCATCTCAAATTATCTATAATTTTCTCATCCAAGTAGAAAGATCTTATAGAAGGAGAACTCAGGAAGTTCAAAGAAAAAATACTTTGAGAAACTGAAAATATTGTTTAATATGAGGATTGAGAAATTTTCACTGAATTTGTTAAGAAGCATTTATGATTATTAATATAAATTTTTAGTAGAATACTTGAACAGAAGCCAAATTTTAGGAATATCAGAAAAAAAATTATATGCCCAGTGGGTGGAAATAATGGGTATGCAATACACTTTGCTAATTCCCACCTTTACAGAGCATTTACTCTGGATTAGGTACAAGTTTAAGGAGTTTATCAAGAATAGACACACAAAAAAGCCCAATTAGGCTGCATCTGGAATTAATACATTTACAGAGGATGTAGGCATACAAACATGAGAAAATATATATAATTGACTCTTTTATTCATAAAGTTTTCCAATAGCTCTTTATTCAATCAGTTGATTTTAACACAAAAAAAACAAATCTAGATATGAATATTTGGCTACGGTCTATCTTGACTTAGAAAGCAGACATACCAAAGCTTTCATTTCAATATCAAAAATCTAAAATACCATAACTACTGAGAAATAATTTAAAACTTACAAGTTTTACATACTGCCTATCAAATATTTCTTTATAAATTGGAAATTTCAAGTTAAATTTCAATTAATACTCTTTATCCCTTTAAAAGATACTTTAGTTCTTTCTAAGTTTGATTCCAAGTTAGGCTTATTAAAATTTGAAATTATTTTTACTTTTTTATTGATTTCAAGAGTCTGACTTGATAAGAGCTTAAGAAAAATTATTTATTGTGCAGCATATATTACTCTAAAGAGTGCAAAATACATTTGCATGCCTTAAGTGTTCAACTTTGTAATTAAATATGTTAACATAGTAATTACCTGTTCTAATTATGATACATAATTAGTATAAGTGCATATAATTATGTAGTTACATGAAACATCCATGTGATAATAAAAATCTTACAGTATCATTGAAGATGAAAATGGAGAATTAAATAATAAAGTGAATCACATTTAGAGGAAATACCCATGGCTCTGACAATATGCTCTTTAATTCTCTTCACTATTGGTTATTGTTTGTTTAGTATAGCTAAGTTAAATCTTACTGTTGTTTTTAACAGTTAAAAATGAAAGAAATGAGAAAATAAGTTCAAAATATTGGATTAAGTGATTTAGGATTTAGGTGACTATCTGAATCACTCAGAATAATTACTTCCCTAATAGAAAGGTATGAAGTTTCCTAATGTCAACAGTTCCCAACAAGACTTGTGATGTAACTGATTTCAGAAAGATTAACTAAAATGAACCATGCTAAGATTAAATGAATTATCTTTGATAGATGATTAATAGAATGAAAATATCTAGAGTTAAGTCAATTCATTTATTTACCTAGAAGTCTCTTTACTAGAATATTACCCTGCTTACTGTTAGATTTTTATGAGCAATGTCTAGTTTTTTTTTTAATAACCATGGTGAGAAATTTGTAAAAGCTGCTTTAAACTTTCATTGAGGTAGAATTAGGAAAGCTATTGCTTATAGTGCCAATCATATAATAATAATCAGTTAATGCAAACATACAACCTGAAGTGAAACTAACATGATATTGTAAATCAAGTATACTTCAATTAAATAAATAAATAAATTTCAATAATTTAAAAATATATATAAACATACATATTTATATAATTATATATGTTGCATAATTAAGTATTTTAATTAATTAACTCATAAATAAGTGAAACCATGTAGAAATAACCCTCGGCCATATTCATGTGCTCACTCCTGTGTTAGAGCAGACTTAGAATTGTCTCTTAAGGAAAACGTAAGATGCCCTTATATTAAGTTATTCTGAATGGCCTAGTCCATGTTTTTAAGAAGGTATCAACCCCAGCTTCTGGAAGTTATACAATCTGACTCTGTCCTCAATTGACAACACAGGATGTTGATACACCAAGTGCTTGTCAGAAAAGTATAACCCTTTGACAAATTACCCCAAGCTTATCTGATTATTTATTGAGAATCGCCCAAAGGAAACCCATCCATTCTGTTCTCTAGGAAGCCTACATCCCACATTTTATCAAATCCTGAGGAAACAGCATATTTAAACCATATCAGGTTAACCTGTCATAGAATTGCCTGTATTGAACTGTACTTTTGTTTTATGCCTGTGACATTGACCTTCATGTTGAGCTGTAAAGATTCAAACTGGAAATGTCAGAGGAAGATCCACAGGAGAAATTTCCTATGTCAGCTTGCACAGGCTATCAATGCACAAACAGTTCTGGAGTGTATTGCGTTCAGGGGTCTGAAGAGAATGTAAGCAACAGTTGTCAACATTAAAGTATTTTCTAGGTTTGACAAAAGCTCATTGTGAATATAATGTCTTCTGAACATTACAGAAAGGATCTGAGTAGAATGTAAATATAAACCAAATGGGATCATTGCTTAATAAGAACTTGTTACATAAGCAAGGGGGCAAACACATATTAAATACATACACTTGAAAAATCAATCCACACTGAATGATAGGGCCTTCAATCTTCCAACTGTTTTTCTTCATAGCTAGCATGTTTCTTTTTGAAGTTCCTTAGAAATGTAGCTATCAGCTTTCACATTTTCAGCCTAACACCATACTGAATTGCTCCTGTGTTTCTTGTTCCTTCTCATATAGGTGATCTTTATTTAACACTGAGATTTATAAGTGATGCACAGAAGGCTGCCAAGAATATGTGTGTGGTATGTGGTATCTATTAACATGCAAACAGAAAGTTACTCTCATGTTTTAAAATATTCAATGTGTCCTGAAATGTGAAATATTTTGCTCTATATTTTGTCTTTCAGTTTTTCAAAGTGTAGGTCACACTCTTGCAATATTGTTTGCAATGTCCTTGTCAAACAAAATATGTTGCAGAGGTTGTAGGATTCAGAAGGAGCCTTCGGATGTGCAAAAGCAGCAATAATATTTTGTGGCTGTTAGGACTTTGCAAATTTGTGGAATTAACGTTATCAGCATTCTTCTGACGTACTGTCAGTTCACAGCACACTTATACAGTTTCTCCAAAGCAGTTCATCATATGTTAGCTTTGTAAAATAGTAATCAATAGTAATCATGCTAGAGTTTATGATCATGGAAAGTACTTTTGCTAATGTAGTTATTAAAATAAGAGCAGGTAACCAGTTAGTGTACTTCATATTATATCACAAATTTTTTTTTTTTTTTTTTTTTTTTTTTTTTGCGGTACGCGGGCCTCTCACTGCTGTGGCCTCTCCCGTTGCGGAGCACAGGCTCCGGACGCTCAGGCTCAGCGGCCATGGCTCACGGGCCTAGCCACTCCGCGGCATGTGGGATCCTCGCGGACCGGGATACGAACCCGTGTCCCCTGCGTCGGCAGGCGGACTCTCAACCACTGCGCCACCAGGGAAGCCCTATCACAAATCTTGTAACCACTTATTTCGTCTTCAAGCATGACCCAAACAGTGAAATATATTGAACTTAGAACAGTGAATATTACCAATCCATCTGTTTGTTGTAATAAAAGAATCTTGGCTTCATCTCATGCAAAATTCCTAATCATGTTATTCAGAAATAATAAGTATCCAATAATCTTTAAAAATCAACAAATAATATATATTTACCACAGTCCAGGCAGTTATAAACACTTGGCATAATAACTCATCTGAAAATGACAATAACACTATAGATTCTATTCTTATCATCTACATAGTACAGATGAAGAAATGGAGGAAATAGGAGATGAAGTAATTGATTCAAAGACATACATTAGCCAGTGGAAGTGGTAGAATTGTAACCTGGTATAAGGTATGAAACCTAGACTATCTGTATCTAGGGTGCCTGTGTTTAATTACCATGATACTTGGTCACTGAACACTATTTCTAGAAGTGTACTTTATACATATAAATTTTTTAAGTAAGGCAAATCTTTTTTCTTTATTTCTGGATTATACTAATTTCTATTTCACATATTTTAGTTCAAGCCCATATGCAGAGGTATTGTGACTTTCTTTTCTGTGCACAGGGAATATAGGGAATTAGTTTTGGCCTTTGGTAATTAATTATCCAAAAATAAGGCATAAACACACATATTCAATGTCGTCTGCCAACTAGTTTATCTTTAACCCATAAATCATAATTTATCCAGGCTTCTGTATTAGTGACTCATTGAAATCATGGTATTTTTGCATTTATTTTTATAAAAGAGCTGCCACCATCCATTATTTCTCAAGAGGCCAAATTTCAGTTTTGCACAGAAGAGAAATTCTATTACTTGTTAATGAATGCCCATTGCTTATTTTTGAATAGTGTTTTGGTAGATGTTTTTACCTTTATTCTTAGCTGGTACTTTTAAAATTTTCCCTTAGAAAGCAAGTTTATGTAAAATAAGTCTTATCTTCAAATAGATGTTACTAATTAGAAGAGATTCTTGCCATTCAAAATACATACATTCTCAAATAGGAGAAAACACTGAACACAATACAGAAAAGAGATTCTTATTCCTTTTGATGATTTCATTACTTTTTCAATTCTATCACTAACTTTTCTTTAAGGATATGATGAAGGGTGTGGGTTAATACAGAAATGTTTTATTACAGAAAATGAAAAGTATGCAAAAGTTACAAAGCAAAGAATAATAATCAATACAAAACAAAATTATGGGACACCTGTATATGCCAAGAGTGACTGAGAACAAAAATTGTGAGAAAATTTTATCTCAATTTCTCATGTTTGTGAGAAAATAAAGACTGACCTACTTACACCGGGATATTTCCCCCAAGGCTTTTGCCAGGCTTTTGATGGCATTTATAATTAAGTTGCTAAGGGGTTATGATATTGTCCAGTGGGCTTTCTCCAGTAACTTAGGAGGAAATAATAGGTTTCTGTTACCCCTGTAAATCCCTGTTTTCTTAAATTCATATAATCTTTATTAGACCCCTCTGAAGTTACAATTTAACTATCATAGCAGGACATAAATGTTTTTAGTATTTCAATGCCTAAAACTGAAGACAGTGTACACACACTTTTTTTCCTGTATTATAAAGAGTTCTGCTTGTTATTTTTGAAATCAATGAAAATATAGTATATTACTTATTTCAATCTCAAATGATACTAATAGGCATGTCATTTCTATTATTTTTATTTGATTGGGGTGCTTTAAAATGTAACTTTCTCTTATAAATATTTAAAACTTGAAGATTAACCACATATCGGCTGAGACAAAAATATGCTATACTACTCTCTGCTGATGCTCTTATAAAATCATGATACTCTGTTACAAATATAAAATCAAACTATTTTAACTGAATTTACATGCTCTTTGTAACAATCAGAATATTTCTGCCAAGTGGAACAGAAATCTACAGGAGACTTCATGGTTTTATTCATGACCCAAGATTTCATCAAGACTGATTTTTTTTCTATCACTCTCTTCTGCCATCCACAGCATTGTGTGTTCCTTCCTCAGGCTAGCTCCCCTCATGGTTGCAAGAAAACTATAGCAGCTCCAGAGCATGTGAGAGGTTTTAGAATAAAATTTTTCTATCTTTTTTAAAATTGAAAAATCCATTTCCCAAAAGACTTCTTATCAGACTTTCCCTAATATCGCATTGGCCAGAATTGCCTCACATACTCATGCCTAAACCAATAAGTAGAGAGGGAAGCTGGTGATTTCAGTACATCGTCATTGCTATGGACTGTTTGTTTGTGTCCCCACCAAACTCATATGTTGAACCCTAATCCTCAGTGTGATGTTATTTGTAGGTAGAACTTTCAGGAGGTCATTAAGATGGAGCCCTCATGATGGGATTAGTGCCCTTATAAGAAGAGATGCAAGAGAGCTTACTTCTTGCTCTGCTTTCTGCCATGTGAGGAGACAGCAAAAAGATGACTGTCTACAAGCCAGGAAGAGAGCTCTCACCAGACACCCGTTCTACCAGCACTTTGATCTTGGACTTCTTAGCCTTAAGAACAATAAGAAATAAATGTTTGCTGTTTAAGCCACCCAGTCTATAGTATTTTTGTCATAGCAATCTGAATTAAGACAGTTATGCACTCTTTGTTACTTGGGATTAGAACTGTCTTCTCAAGCCGTGGCTGTGCAGAAAAGTGCAAATTAATAAAACTGTGGATCTCTTAAGAAGGGAATCATCTCAAGAATGGAATTTCTGTACAGCTGAGCAGAAAAATAGACTAAGCCTGAGTTTTTACAATTTGTAAACCTCCAAACCAGTCCTGGAGTGCTCACCAAAGAATTATGTTGTATGCCAGAATAAACTGCTGAGTGTTTAAATATTATAATAACTCACAGCCCTAATCAATGCGTAACTGATACAATAACATGAGAAATTTATAAGCATACCTTGTTTTATTGCACTTTGCAGATATTGCAGTTTTTACAAATTGAAGGTTTTTGGCAACCTTACATGAACAAAGTCTATTGGCACCATTTTCCCAACAGCATTTGCTCACTTTGTGTCTCTGTGTCATATTTTGATAATTTTTGATATATTTCAAATGTTTTCATTATTATAATATTTGTTATGGTGATCTGTGATCTTTGATGCTACTATTGCAGAAATGTTATAAGGTATGTACATTTTTTTAGACATAATGCTGTTGTACACTTAACAGTCTACAGTATAGTGTAAACATAGCTTTTATATGCACTAGGAAACCAAAAAATTCATGTGACTCACTTTATTGCAATTTTTGCTTTATTGCAGTGGTCTGGAACCAAACCTGCAATATCTCGAAGGTATGCCTGTATAAATGCCTATATAAATATTATGTTACTTAACCTGAAAGGTCACATAGATTTCATAATAAAGTTTTATTTAAAAATGCAATAATTGGCAACCTTAAATCATTATTAGAATGAAAATGCTTGAAAATGTAGAATACTTTACATTCTCAATTAATAAGAATTTTTCACTGTTATAGAATTGAGAATTTTCAGGGGTTTTTGTTTGTTTGTTTGTTGCAGTACGCGGGCCTCTTCCATTGCGAAGCACAGGCTCTGGATGCGCAGGCTCAGCGGCCATGGCTCACGGGCCCAGCCGCTCCGCAGCATGTGGGATCTTCCTGGACCGGAGCACGAACCCATGTCCCCTGCATCAGCAGGCGTACTCTCAACCACTGCGCCGTCAGGGAGGCCCTGGGAATTTTCAGTTTTAATAACCACTGAAATGGATATTAATTAAGATTTACTCTGGAGTAATATAGCTCTAAAATACACTGAACCATTTCAGCATACATATTTATAACTTACTTAAATACAATTAGATTTTCTGTTTCTCCTGCAGCTGATTATTTATATTTCAGGTAAGTTTATCAAGTCATTTTTCATTATGTAAAACTGCCTATATTAAACCTCACCCCAAATAATTGAATAAACCAAAGTTATTCCCTGTACTTCTCTTCAATACAACATACTCTGATGACTACCAAAAATAAATCCTTACCATATCTAATACTACGAACAGCAGTTTTTGTCATTTTAATTTAATTATCATTGCTTTTTCTTATTTTGGTGAAAGAAAAATTAGTGAATTGGGTGTTATGAAATTTAAATTTTGTTATTTTAATTCTTCCCAAATTAATTATATATTTAGATAGTAATATTGACCTCAACCTTTTAGAAATCATGACTAATATATTTTGTACTAAAAGTGTAGTAACATTTTTAGTGAGTATCCTATCACTGTTAATGTCTTCTTTGCTTAAAAGCACCATTTTTCTACCAAAAAAGTCCTGAGTATATGAAGAATAGTGTGTCACTGGATATCCACTATCCTGATTGTAGCAGTGATAGAATGTATGCTATTAACATTAGAAGGGACTTTGAAAAAATTGAGATATAATTAATAATTCATATTAGCCTATTACCTGTAGTGAATTAATGGGAAGTGGGAGGTTTATAAACCCAAGTCTCGTAATGCCTAAGTCATCTTGGTTCATATTCCCTATGGCCTAAAATTCATGACACTTGCAATTAACTCTTTAATAGGTAAAGAGTAATATATCAGGTTCAAAATAAAAATTCATTACAAAACATTCAGTGAAAAATCTGTTAATCAGATACAAATATATTACTCTTCACATTTTACCAGTAAGAAAATGCTTTTCCTAACATTTCTATAAAATATATAAACAGTGGAGTAATGTTTTATGATGGACTAGATTCCATTAATTATGCTTCTGATAAATATAGCTTTAAAGGATGGGTAATTTTTTAGTGCTTAAAAATGCATCCTTGAGTTGCAACAAATCAAAGACTCCAGAAGACAATAACAAAGTAAAAGTGAAAAGCCTTGTGTAGTAAGGTAGTCCTAAGTCAGTTTTCACCTTGAAGATATATTTCAAAACTTAATGAATTTGACCTTAATCTTAATGGTTGCACAGGTTTAGAGATGAAGGAAACAAAGCCTAGAGCTCACACAATATAGAAAGTATAGTATCATAACCTACATAAAGGTAAGATCCACAGACATTATACCTCATTGCAAGACTGAATAAGAAATCAACCTACAAAGCAGAAATAAGCAGTAAATAAACTTGCCTAGACATGTTTTGACCTAGACATTGGGTAAACAAAGAAAAAAGAAAAAGAAATCTTGATTGAAAATGAAGATCTGCAAGTCAGTTGTTATGTGGTTTCATGATATAAATTTGTAAAATTTATATGGAAAACACATGGATAATTTAATTTAAAGTAGTCTTCAGTTGATATTGATGTTATACAATTAATAAAAGATTGTGGAATCTATTTCAGGAGGAAAACAACTTCACATTAACCTTAAACAATTATTTGGATAAAGTTCCAAGGGACTTTATAGCCAAAATTCATACAACACTCAATTAAAAACAGGCAACAAAGAAAGTGAGTTTGAAGAAAGAACAGGCATTAGAAACAAAAATGTAAAGATTTCAGATATTGACAATATGAGACATAATTTAGTTAGATATAGTTAAAAGATTTTAAGTAAAAGATAATATTGAAAATATACTGAATCACCTAGAAAATATATAAGAACAATTTTTAAAATGTGTAAGTTTGAAAAAAGCTCAACAGACTTTATATACATATATATAAATATATATACATTTATATATATATGAAAAAATATATATTAAAGATTTAGTGGATTGAATAAACCAAATTAAAGATTTAGTGGATTGAATAAACAGTATATTAGATGCAACTGAAAAGAAAGATCTGTTACCAAAATTTAAATTGAATTAAATTATTCAAAATATAATAAAGGTAGCAAAATAACTTAAAAATATGAAAGAGGTAAAGCAAAGTGTAGGATAGAGTGAGTTGATTTAACATATATCTGATCAGAGTTCCTGAAGGACCTCAAAAATGAGAAATAAAAGAAAACAATATTCACAGAATAGATATTAAAAACTTTTTCAGAATTGTTAAGAAAAACCCCTATGAATTTCAGATTCAGAAAATCCAATGAATCTCAAGATGGATAATAAACTAAACACACACTTCAATATATTTTAAAACCTAGACAAAACTCAAAGAAAAATCTTAAAACAAAAAGCTGGGGAGAGTGGGCATGGGGGGAGGTTGAGCACTGTAAGATCTGTTAAATTAGATGAACCCCACACAGTGAGCTGAACAAAATGTGTCTATGGATCCTGCAGTTGGACATGTCTATTAGCTCATCATATCTTGCATAATATTCTTGATCTGGGGCATTTCTTATCTTTCTTAACTATCTCCTCAGTAAGGAAAAGAGAAATTTCATTGCCTTTAACTACAAATAAACAAATATAATACAGGTGCTACCAATCAGATGTACTCCAGCAGGACTATCATTTAGAAGAGAGAAATATGTGAAAAAAACATTGTGAGAAATTGTTTTCTTTTTTTCTTTTTTTTGTTGAGGGGACAGTGAAGGTTTTTTCTGGCTCTCAGAGGCAGCAGTTGATGTCTTTCTAGGACCTGGTTCCCAGAACAGTTCAAGCTGCTATGACAGTTTCCCCATTGCAGTTTGGGCTTTGTTCTGAGATTCTATTCCTCCAAGCCAGATTCTAGTTCACTTGGAGAGTCTGTAAACCAGCAAGTACTATTTAGTAAATAAAATTTATGGTTAAAATGGCAAAAGTAGGTTTCAGTGTCTACTGCTAAGAATACTGCTTATTACAGAAATTAATATTCATTGTGATTTCAGCTTTCAGACTCTAAGGAAATGAGAATCCAGGATAGGTGAACTGGCTTCACTTAATTTAAAGAGCATCAACTATCCCTCTAGTACTCAACTACAGGACTCTAGCAACCTATGGCATACATTGACAACATGATTAATAGATAATTCCATTTGATCATCTGTAATGAATTGTAAATTGAGAGAGAGGGTCCTTGGGAGATCTCATTAGCTTTTGCAAAAAATAAAAAAAAAAATCATAAAGTTCAAGACAAAAAAGAACTGGATAACTGACTCTTCTAGGTATATTGGAGAACATACAGAATAAGACTTTTGTCAGTTTTAATTTCAACACAAAGAATGTTATGAGAAATCGGTACTTTCTATGATGATGCTAAGAAAAGAAAAGAAAACCCTAATATTTCTTCTAGTTTTAGGGGTAAAATAGCTGCAAATCACAAATAAATCAAACTGGAAATAAGTTTAATCTCTAGCCTCACTGTATTTCTGATGTAACAGTTAGGACACTGTTATGGAGAGAGTGAGACCTTGAGAATTAAGAAAGGAACACATGTCAGAATATATAACATTGAATTGATAAATATCTTAAACATCTAAATCCCTTTGAGCTTCATTTCCATCATAAGCCTTTTCTCCTCTGTCTCACAGGTTTTCTTCCTGCTGTACTAGAAAAGCTTGAGACAATCTTGCCAAGGAGAAATTGATGCTGAAATCTCAGCTTCTCTGTACCTGTGCCAAATCGAATTTAGAGTTTTGGGTGAAGTAGAAAAGGATAACTTTATTACTTTGCCAGGCAAAGAGGACACAGCAGGCTCCTATGTGTCCCAACTTGGAGAGGATAGTGAGAAGTTTTATAGCACTGGTTCAAAGAGGGCATGATCAGCTCGTGGACAGTCTTCTGATGGGTTGGTGGTAAGGTAAGTAGGAGTCAGCAACATCAACCTTTAAGTTCCAACTGGCCTGGGGTCCACATGCTTGTGGGCATCGTACCATCATTAATCGCTAATTTTTCCCACCTGGAGGGGTTTTAGTATCTGCAAAACAGCTCAAAGATATTGTTTGTGTGTGTCAGTTGATGGGGAACCAGGACCTTGCCCCAAGGCTGCACTATTGTTTCTCTTGACAGTTTGTTTCTCCCTGGTCTTGCACCCCCTCCCTTCCCTAATTAACAACTGTTTGAATCTGCCCTTGGAGCTCAGGGAAGGTCATGGAGGCTGAATGAATGCTATTTCTTGTAATCAAGGAAATGGGGGACACAGAAAGTGTTTGTGCCCAGGAGCCCCACAGGGCCCTACTCGGTATCAAAACCAATTCTCTTCATGCTCCATACACAGTGCCAGTCACTGTTCTTAAATATAAATAGATTCCAGCATTTCCTCCATGTGAAATACAAGGTTTCAATTCTGAGAGAAGGAGGCCCTAAGTGCCAAATAATTGCTATTTTTATATAAACCAAAATTCTGAAAATATGTATGGCTACTGATGGTATTAGAACAAAAAGAGAGGAACACATTCAATAGTTTAGATGAGTTTAAATTTATTATTCCAGATAAAATTATCAAAAGTTCTGGATTTAATGTGCTAGATTTTAAAAATTATGAATAGCTTCTAATCATTTTCTGGTAGGTTGACTAGAAGCTGAATTTTACAGCAGCTTACAATAGACGAAATTGAGCCAAAATTTCCTTGGTCTAATATGGAGACAGTAACGTAAGGATTTAGGGTGATAGGAATGTTGAACGAGTAGAATTACCATAAATCATCTGCTTATTTACCTCTCAGTAATGCCCTAGTAGGAGGCACAGAATTCACTTCCTTCATCATGACTTAGATCATACCTTGTTGAAGGGGAGTACCAGCAACACTGAAAAGGTGCTAGTGATCTTCTCTATGATCTAAGATGCTGACAAAGATGCCATTGGAATAGATTAACAGATTTCAGCTGGGATGGCATTATGGGTTGTGTCGTGTCCTCCTCAAATCCATATGTTGAAGTCCTGACTCCCCCAGTACCTCAGAATGCGATTGTACTTGGAGATGGGGACGTTAGAAAGATAATTAAGGTAAAATGAGGTATATAAGTGGGCCATATTCAATACGACTGGTGGACTTATAGAAAGAGGAGATGTGAATACAGACACACACAGACCAAGGAATGACCATTTAAGAACACAGTAACAAGATGTCCTTCTGCAAGACAAGGAGAGAAGCCTCAGAAGAAATCAACCTGCTAACACATTGATCTTGGACTTCCAGCCTCCAGAATTATAAGAAAATTAATTTTTGTTGTTTAAGCCATCCAGTCTGTGGTGTTTTGTTTTGCCAGCCATAGAAAACTAATACAGTTGGGTGGATGAATACTGGGCTGACAGAAACCAAGTAACTTCACTTACCTACCAGAGACAAGGGGAGTATTTATTGTAATATTCAGCAGGAAGAAAGTGCAACCTGATTGGTTCGGATTTTGATAGTAGCAAAAAATACACCAGAGTCAGTCCTTAGGACTAAAATATATCAGATCCCACTGAAGTCTCACTGGATGTGTGTAATTTTTAAAAAATTACATCTGCAGAAAAAAGACTTGACTGAGTTTCAAAGAATACATTAAGAATCCTCATATAATTCTTAAACCTATAACATCACATCACAAAGCTAAGGCCCCTTGATTAAAGATTAGGATGGGAGCTATGAACAGGAGCTGCCATTCATTCATATTTTTTTACCTTTTATTTTATATTGGAGTATAGTTGATTAACAATGTTGTCTCAGTTTCAGGTATACAGAAAAGTGATTCAGTTATACATATACATGTATCTATTCTTTTTCAAATTATTTTCCCATTTACTTTATTACATAATATTGAGCAGAGTTCCTTGTGCTATATAGTAGGTCCTTCTTGGTTATACATTTTAAATAACCATGTGTACATGTGAATCTCAATCTCCCTAACTATCCCTTCCCCCCACGCTTCCCCCAGTAACCATACGTTTGGTTTGTAATAATAAAATTTGTACCTGCTTTTACAAAAAAAAAAAAAAAAAAAAAAAGGAAAGAAAAAAAGAAAGATTAAGATGGGAAACTTAAAAGGATTGTGATAAAAACCTAAGATTGTGTGGTAATGTTTTTCTTATATTTTTTTTCCAAAGGTATATGTGGTTATTTACTACAGAGACTGTACTGGGGAAAGGGTAATAACCGTACATTTCAATAATCATATGGATCATTTTAGTTCCTTACCCCAAGTCATCACAAAACACACTCAAAATTGTGCAAAAATAAAAGTGTGGCCATGTGTCATGGTGTCATATTTGGGATTACACCTCAGAACAATAATACACATTTCCCTTCACCAAGGTTGACTTTGCTTGTGCCAGTGCTAAGTACCTAACCTGCCAGAAATTTGTACATTCAGTCCCTACGCTTTACCGTATTCACAGGAGACCAGCCAGCCACCTGGTGACAGGTTGAAAATATTGTAACATCCTGAGATCTTTGAGGGACAGCAATTTTATGTCTTTTAAATTATATTCTAGGTTTTATTTGACTTTCTTGAGTAGATGTCCCTGCCAGTAAAACGATCTGTGGAATTACCGAATACTCTAATCACCGTTACACTTATAAAACATTGCTTCTGACCATGTGCAGCAAAAGGATTAAGGCAATTAACTACAGCAACTGAACCTAATGAAATTTTTGGTATTACTGTCGAACTTATCCATGAGAATAATTAAAACCTTTGCTTAGTTACCATTCCAGATGCTAACTTGCAAAGCTGGATTCCTATCTTACTGGCTGTGTTATAGTCTTTGAACCAGAAAACGATACATTGTCATGTCTCACTTATAGCCCAGATACGCAAGTTTAGGAACTAAGAACATGGAATTGAAGTGGCATTTTTCAATTTAAAGTTTAATATCTCATTTTCACATTTATTTTTTTCTTGTTTCCATGACTTCAGGTTTGGGTGGTTTAGAGAAGGGGATCTGCAACCTTTGAGCCAAACCTGGTCCACCACCTGTTTTTGTAAATTTTATGAGAACATAACTAAACCTATTTGTTTCTGTGTTGTTTATGGTTGATTTTGTGTAATAGCAGTAGAACTGAGTATTTGTAAAAGATACCATATGGTCTACCAAGCATACAATATTTACTCTCTGGCCATTAAAGAAACAGTTTGCTTATCATTTGTTTAGGTTTCATAGTCTCTAAGGTGGAAATGTATTAAAAACATTTACTAGGGAACTCAACAGTGACGTCATTGAAATAAAAGCTGAAATATCATCTTCCAATTTGGGGTACTTGATGCCACTCTTTGAACTGGTAAAAGTGAGTTGATAGTGTTGAATTAGATAATTAGGAAGGCAAATATGTTTGCTGCTACATAATGAAGGAATAGAGTACACTTGGAAGTGTTTGGAAGACTAAGTAAACCCCTATGCGAAGGACTAGCATGAATTTGTATTCCTCAGGAATGGAGGTTTGGATCACCCAATCAGATAACAATATAACAAACTTCAGTCACCTTAAGTGCCAGCTGATAACAGAGGAGATGTAGACAAGATAGTGGAGGAAAAAGGCCTAAAAACCAATTGCAGTCAGGTTACCAGTTATAAAGCTAAGTACTGAATTATGTGCTCCTATACTTCCTTTGAGGTATCACATATTTATATATAAATCTTAGATACTTTTTCTTTCCCTCAGTCAACTTCTGCAGCTATTTTAGGTACTTATTTTTGTGTAAGTTTTAAAATTTGTACATAGAGTAAATTGAAGATAGAATTAGGGTGGAATGAGAGAAAAAATGGATATCACTCAGAAACCCTGAGAAATCAAAACCAACACTTGATTTTGAAATAGAAAATGAGGCTTTGGGTTGCCCCACTTTTGCAAAGTGAGTGATCAAAACCACTACACTGGATAAACCTAGATGATATCCTTTATAGTTTATTATATACAAATGTTACCACATAGAATAAAATGTGACTAGAGCATCCTGTTTAAGACATATTCAACATGGTGGCCTGAAAACCCAACATTATTTTATTTTCATATTTATGAGTGATATTTATAATATGCAAGGGAGAAACATCTTTTATTATTGCTCTAGTTGTTATTATTGTTTGGAAGTTTAAGTATAGAAAAAACCATGAGTAGGGATGTTGGACTTTAGTGGACATTTGTTACAACTGGAGTTCCCTCACATCCTTTGAACATTCTTCCTTATGAAGGATCTCTCTACTTTGAATACAAGCTGGTGTTATTCCTTTCCAAAATCCTTTGAAGATAGGACACAGGAAGATAATTGAGGCACTCAGTCAGATATACGCATATATAGTTTCAATTCAGAGCAGAGCAATGTGAGAAAGCAAGGGTCACTTGGAACTTATGATTTGGTGAGATGCAGGGGCAGCAATAACTGAAGATCTGCTCTGAGCTCTGGTGGCAGTGGGTTACAGGTGGCCTGAACACAAAGTCGCACAATGTTATCAGGAGCATATCCTTCAAGCAGGACTCTCTGTCTTCATGGAGAGTCTTGATTTGCTTAATATTTCCTTAAAAACCCTTCTTCCTGAACTCAATAGGGAGGGGTTCGCTTTTGGCATGTAAGAGTCCTGAACGAAATAATGTCTTTTCTATATAGTATTGTGACTTGAGCAGTAGTGATCTGAACAGCACAGTTATAGAGTAATAAATTACTTTACCCATGATTTCTATTATATGAGTAATTATATTGACATTATTTATAAATAATTTCTATTATATTTGAAAGAAAGTATTATAAAGATTTTGATCTATCTCAGTAAAAGTATTATGTTTTATTCATCACTATACATCTTACATACCTGGTATGTAATACACATACCATCACTACTGGCACATTATTTCACTCACATTAGAAATATGGTTTCTAGTCATTGAAGCAGAAAATTGACAGAAATCAGTAAAATGTTATCAAACTCATCCCACTAGCCCCATTCACCCCAAGACACAAACTCATTTTATTTTACTTTTTAACTATTTTCCTTCTTTTAATTAAATTCTACTATTTACACTGTTTAATGGGTGAATATCTGGTAGACAATTAACAACCATCTTTTATACGGTATTTTATTTACGTTTTACTTCGTGTGCATAAATGTAGCATTCTGATTTTTTGTACTTAGTCCTAGTGGATTGTTATTTTTAAATATGGTTTGTAAACAACATTTCAAAAATTGTAAACATGGATACATAATATTTGTGGCAGTTTTCCAAATTAATTAACTAATTAACACACCATATGTGGCAGTCTACCAGTATATGTATCTATCAATGAAATAGCATCTGTGTGTGTGTCAGGGAGAGGGAATGATCAGGAAAATACAATATAAATACCAATCCTTTTCTTTACATTTAAAATTTCACAATACTTATAAGACTGTAATGAAGGGATAACATGTATTAAAAGCTATGTTATATATCAAGAGTGTATATATGTCCATCTCAAACATATATATATATATATATATATACATATATATATATATACTATTGATACTATGTATAAAATAGGTAACTAATGAGAACCTACTGTATAGCTCAGGGAACTCTATTCAGTGCTCTGTGGTGAACTGAATGGGAAGGAAATCCAAAAAAGAGGGTATATATATATATACATATAACTGATTCACTTTGCTGT
Source organism: Pseudorca crassidens (assembly GCF_039906515.1). NCBI lineage: Eukaryota > Metazoa > Chordata > Mammalia > Artiodactyla > Delphinidae > Pseudorca > Pseudorca crassidens. The sequence goes on along the minus strand of NC_090300.1, from coordinate 116,210,403 downwards.
TCAGTAGATACTAATGCAACATCATAAAGCAACTATATGCCAATAAAAAGTAATTTAAAAAAAGCTTTGTTATGCCTTTGAAATATTTCATTTAATGCCTCTCTAGGTTCTTACTATTGAGAGCAAACATAGCTAATTTACATTAGCATATTCTTTGTATTTTATACAACTGCAATGCTATTAATGGTCTTTTATAATTAAATATGTTGCAATAATAAGATATTAAGCCAAAGATATAATCCAATTAGCCTTTAGTAGAAAAAAACTATTTTAGATTAGAAAAGTGTCATTTCAATATATGCTTATTCAGAATTATGGAAATTCAATTTTGGTTAATATTTTAAAATATATTAGCTTAGTTACTTATAAATTTTAATGAAATTATTCTCTTATTAAGGACATTAGGATTTGCTGCTGTCAGCCTCAAACCCTTCTGGGTAAAGTAGTTTTGAAATATATAAATTAAATGTAAGAAGTTGTCGTTTCATTCCATGAAATGTAGGCATTTTGATTGATAAAACATTTATTCCACTATCTATAATGTAAGTTTCTGTAGGCATCCAATAGCCAGTATATTATAAAAATAGAAATTCATGATAAGAATAAAGACCATAAAACTGTAATGAAAAATAAATAACTCCCCACTGTTTTGCTAATGGAAACAGAAAATAAACTTTAAATGCCATAAGATGGTATAAAAGTACTTCAATTCTACTGCCCAGCCTGCCAATAAAACAAGATTCAATAAAGTAAGGTAGGCAAAGCGCTGTTTACCAAACATACACCTCTGCCATCAATATATCACAGTGTATGTCTGCAGTGTCAACACAGACAAACCACAAAACAGAAGTACAATAAGAAGTGCTATAATGTACTTTCTAAAATGTGGTGCAAACTCAATATTTCAGAAATGTAATTTTAAGATAAATTTACTGAAGTCATTGATAAATTAGTTTATCTTTTGTTCAAGAAAAGAAAAATTAGAGATTATGATGTTAGTTTCCTCTGTAACACAGAGACATATATATTTTATATTTCAGAGTTATTATACCATTGTATAAAATTACAAACGATGGACAATAAGCATATAAGGCTTTCAGAGTTTAAAAATGGCATTCCAGAAGAAAACATTAAGTTTATGAACTTCAAAAATTCTCAAGATAGAATAGGGACATTTACAGATAATTTCATAAAAACAATGGTTGTAAGATACAGAAAAAGATAACTGAATATTCTGACCTTTGTCAAGGATCGAATACAGTTCTTATGTATAAATTTAATGTTTTTTTCTTGTGCTTATATAAAAAATTATTCCCATCTTTCTAGAATTCCTATTGGTATAAAACTGCTGTTTGAAAAAGTCTATAGTTTCTCAGTTACTTACTTTGTTCCCAGATTTAAAGATAATTCAGTCTTTCACTGCTAAGTGTAATGTTATCAGAGGATTTCTTTGTAGATGCAATTTATCAATTTAAGGATATCCTCTTTTATTCCTAATATGATGATAATTTTTATAATGAATGTACCTTGAATTTTGTTAAAGGCTTTTACTGTATCAATTAATATAATTATGTTTTCCTTCTTTACCATGTCAATATAGAGATTACATTTGAAATATTAAATCATTCTTGCATTTTTGGGATAAATGCTACTTGGTTGTTATGTATTATTATTTGTGCATATTTATATATTATAAAATATATATTTAGTATATATTATACAAATTTATTTATATATTGCTGAATTCTTTTGCTAATATATTGTAGGGGAATTTACATCTATATTTATGATAAATATTGGTCTCTTTTCTAGTAATCTCTTTGTCTGAATGTGGTATCAGATTAATGCTGCCCTGATAATATGTGTTGCAAGTATTCCATCCCATTTAAATTTCAGAGTTTGTAAAGTATGTGTATTATCTCTTCCTTAACATTGAATATTTTGAATGTTATCAAATAATTTTGAATAAAATACAGCAAAATGTAGAGAACACAGTTACAAAAGATATCAAAAGCATTTTAGACACAATTTGAATTATGTAATTTCTTAAAGTCTTAAACATTCTTAATATCTAATTGACGGTGGGTATCCAAGAAAGAGTTTAGTAAAATATTTCTTTTTTAACTAAAAATAAGAATTTCTACAAACTATTTGTATTTTAACTCTTTCGTATGTATATATTTGTGTGTATAATATGTATATACATATATATATACAGATGCATACATATGAACATATATGTCTTACTTTTAATAAATTCTGTCAATTGCTTATTTTGAATTAGCAGAACATCTCAGCCTGTTCAGATGCCATAATGAATTATGTATGTATACCACAACCAACTATATATATGTTTCTGCTCCATAGTTTTCCAAAATTTGTAACAACATTGTGCTTTTACAACAATGCTGTGCTCCATCAAAATTTGTAGTCACATTATCACCACAGAAACAATTTTTTCTTCAACAGTGTTTCAACTTAGTTTGTAAAAGCATTCATAAGAGTATCTGATGTTTCACCTTCAAAAGAATAAACTTCAAAAATCTAAACTGCTTTCATAAATTGAACCAAAATAGAGGTCTATTATGGAATTCATCTAACTGATTTTCTATTTCAAGCACATAATATAAAACCAGCAGAAATATAACATCTCTAAGTTCTTATGGAGCTGAAAAATTCCATTTTCACTTTTTGTATGTGCCAAATTAATTTAGAGAAAGCCTAAAAATGAGCCAAATTAATTTAGAAAAATAGTCATTTGTTCAAAATAAAAAGTCTTGTTTCATAGAGTAATACGTAAATGCCATCCTACATATGTATAAGTCAAATTTGGGTCTTCAGGCAAATTTTTTCCTAAATACCTACTTAATTTTGAATAAGTGCTGCAGTCTCTGGCAGATTTGCATCATATAGTTACATGTAACTTTAGGTACCAACAGAGACCTGATAGTATATGGTCAATGTCAGTTAAGTATTTTGTGCAAATTGTATGTTTATTTTGAATATTTTTGGGAAAAGGGATGTAGTTCTTGATTTTTTGTTAAGTATAAACTTTATTGGTAGGTTATGCTCATTGCTTCTGAAGGCTATACCAAAAAATTAAAAAGTGATCCCAGAGAATAAAATTAATAAATAGCTTAGTATCAACCCATAAAACAAAGGACAAAACTATTATAATAAAAGAGGTCATACTATCTTCTTTATACTCTAAGCCAGGACTGTTTGTCCTCTTTTCTCCACACATATTTCACAAAGATCTAATTTATAATTTGTCATATCTCTCTTGGATTATATGCCTGATGGGCCACAGGATACCTGGGTAGCACACCAAATGCCCAGCTGGGGTAACAGTATTGAATATTTCTCTCACTAGTAGACACCCAAGATTCACAGGTCCTAGTCATCCTAAGCACTCATGTCAGAGTACACTTCATTTCATCAGTAAGTTGAGTGTATGGGGGAAGTCTCCTAACACATTTTGGCTTACTGTAATAAAAAGTTAGTAATAATGCCTCATTAAAAGTGAAAAATCCCACCAAGCGCTAAACTGCAGGAGACATAGGGACAGCAGGAATAAAACAATATGATCCCAGGTACACCGAGATATATGCCACTCTGATTATATGAACTATTCATCTTCCTTTCTCTTGGCTACCATATCATTATTTTTACATTGTCACATAGCAAGAATACATTTTATAGGTGAAATTGAACTTTCATTGATTTGATCTTAGGTTGATTTTAAACTTTGGAATCAACAATCTCTATTAAAAGATTTTGACTTTAAAATTGTTATTAAAGGCAAAGCCATGTAATGTTTGAGTTGATAGAATGTCATTCACGAATATTGGAAGGAGAAATGTACTAAGAAAACCAAAGGCAGAGAGTAGGATGGTGGGTTATAAAAGTGAACAGAGGAATTTTCAGTTACTAATTCACTTATATAATACATATTTATTAATGCAATAATTACACCATTTAACTGCACCCATACAGTTTAATAATACTACATTACAGTGGATAATTTATATTTGTCAGCATTTATCTCTGAACTCTATGAATTACAGCTATAATATGATTTGCTTGCTTTCTTACCTTGCTGTATACTTATTGATACAATCCTGAGGATTTCTATAGTCTTTTAAGCCTGACTCTTTTAATACTTTTTTTGTTGCTGGGCTGTTTTTGTTGTTGTTATTTCGGCCAGAGTCCATTTTGGAATACTTCTAGTCAGGAAGACCCTATCTACTTGCAACCTGAAAGATATTTTTATGTTTCTCTTCACAATTGAATGTGATAACTACATATAGAAATCGATGATCAAAATATTTTCTCCTCAGAACTTTGTAGGCATGTCTTTACTGGTAGATATATGGTATTTGATACCAATCTGGTTCTGGTTCTTTATAATAAGCCATGTTTTTTCTCCATTTGGATACTTTTATATTTACTTGTTTAATATTGGACTTTTGAGATATCTCACAAGAATGTGTCTGTTCATAGATTTTGTTTTTGTTTTTATCACTCAGTGTAGATATTTCATTAGATTGTTACCTAAGTGTATCATCTTCTTTGGAGCATTTGTAAATGACATAGTGTTTTTAAACTTTGATTTCCACAGTTCACTGTTAGTATATAGACATAAAATTGATTTTTGTTTGCTGATGTTATATACTTTGGTCTAGCCAAACGTGAGTTTTTTAGGAGCTTCTTGGTGGATTTCTTGGGATTTTCAATATAGACAATCCTGTCATCTGCAAATAGGGAATTTTCTATCTTCTATTCAGTATCTGCAAATAGGGAATTTTCTATCTTCTATTCAATTTTTAGCATTTTATTGTTTCTTTTATTTGCTTTATTACAGAGGTGAGAATTTGCTGTACTATGTTGAGTAAGAGTGATGCGAGCAGAAATCCTTGCCTTGTTCCTGAGCTTATAGAGGAAGTGTTCAGTTTTCCACTAGTAAGTATGATATTAGCAGTTTTTCACAGATTCTCTTTATTAAGTGTATTCCTAGTTTTTGAAAGATTTGATCATAAATATGTGTTGGATTTTATCAAATGCTTTTTCTGGGCTAAACAATATGATGATATAATTTTTCTTCTTTATAATATTGATACAGTGCATTGATTGATTGTTGTTTTGAATGTTGAACCAGCCTTGCATACCTGAAATAAACCCAATTTGGTCATGGTATACAGTTCTTTTCATTCATTGCTGGATTTAATTTGCTAATATTTGTTAAGGACTGTTTATTCTAAGTTCACAAGAGATGTTTGTAGATTTTTTTTTCTTTCTTTTTTTGCGCTACTTTTTTTCTAGTAAGGTAGAATTTTAACCTGAAGACATTTGAGTCCTATCTCAGTTTATTGTTTTTCTTAGTCTGGACCCCTTGAAAGCAGAAACCTTGGATGTCACTTTCTTATTCATGAGGTAATTTAAGGAAGCTATAGTGAGAGAGCCAGCAAAATGAGACAAAAGGTGGAAAACCAATAAATGCTGTGTTATCACACCAGTGTAGGCAGCAGACTGTAGACAATGGGGCTGAATCCCCTGGGGATGCTGTGAGGAACTAAGTGAATACATCTTGTCACAGACTGAATCATGTTCCCTCCAAAAATATGTATGTATTAGATTCCTAACTCCTCATACTTTAGAATGTAACTTTATTTGGAAATAGTGTTGTTACAGACGTAATTTGTTAAGATAAAGTCATACTTGGGTAGGATGGGTCCTTAACAAAAAGAGGAAATTTTGACGCAGAAACATAATCAAGGAGAAAGTCTTGTGGAGATGAAGGCAGAGAGCAAGGTTATGTTTCTACAAACCAAGAAATGCCAAACATAGCCGGCAAACTACCTGAAACCATGAGAGTCATGGAGATGATTCTCCCTCACAGCACTCAGATGTATACAACTCCTTGATCTTGAAATTATAGCCTCCAGAACTATGAGACATTAAATTTCTGTTAAGTCACTCAGTTTGTGGTACTTTGTATTGGGAGCCCTAGCACACTAATATATGAATGGGTCCCAGAGAACAGAACACTGGGCCATTTTATCTACTGATTCCTGTCCCCTGTTGCTTGAGGTTTGACCACAATGCCATTAATTCTTTCACACTTTGGGGCTGTGCTGTCCATGAATTGATAAAAATCCTACAACTTTGGAGGAAGCTCCCAAGGAAAAAAAAAGTCTGAGATAGATGCAGGTGCTTCTGGGAAGACATGAATGTGCACAGAAAACTCCCCAAACAGCTTCAGTGAAGTCAGAGGTGGGCTGACATGATATGACACCAGGGACAATTGTGTCTGCTACAGTAATAGTCCCTGTTCTTCTTACATCATTATTTCCTTCATTCTCTTTTCTACATTCATTTTTAAAAGTTAGACAAATAAAAGCTTTCTGGATTTAATTAGTGATGTTGAGCATCTTTTCATATGCTTCATTTTCTTTCATATTTCTTTATTTTTTAAATATTTGCATTATATTCTATGAATCACTTATTTTTTCTGACAACCTTACATTAAAGTTCCTTTATGATTAAGGTGACTTTGTCATTGCTGCATCTAAAATTATATATTTTTCTGTGAAGCCTGAAAATTCTACCAATGTATGGTTAAATATCATTTCTTTGCACTGCATTGTGCCAGATCACTATTTTTTAGAGTGTTTTTGAAAATTCTATCTGCACTCTATATTTTGACTTCTCTATTTTAAAATCTAAATAACCAATTCAAAATAGCCTGGAAATTTCTTCACTACTTTAAATTTGATTTTAGAAGTTAATTCTAAATCCATATGAGTGCATTTTTTGTGAATGAAATATCTATATCTATATCTATAGTTTCATTTACATTTATGACTATTCTTTAACCACTTATCACACTCTTTCCATTTCTTAACATATATATACAGAAAAGCACATAAAACACCTAATACACTTTAACAAATAATTATATAGCAAATATCCAAGTAATCTATAGAAAAAATGAGGACATAATAAACACAAAATCCCCACTGGGCTCCTTCCTAAACATCCCCCTTTTTGAGGTTGCCACTGTCATTACTTTGTAGTAATTATTGTCTTGCCCTCCTTCATAGTTTAAAAAGGTATATATCTGAACCTCAAAAATTATATGATCTAACTTTCCTATTTTTGATCTTTATATAAAATCATATTATATTTGTTATTTCAGACTTCTTTTTATTCAACTCTACAATGGCATTTTTCCTGTGTAGGAGTTATAGTTTCTTATTTCTTTGCATGTCTCATCTTTTTGTTGCTGTTGAAAACTGAATATATTTAAAATAATAACAATATGTGGCAACTCCTGTAATCAGATCCTTTTCCTCCCAAGTTTGTTTTTATTGCTCTTTGTTGTAGTTATTTTTGTTGTTGTTCAGTTACTTTCCTGGACCAATTCTGTAAGATCTGTATTCTTCGTTGTGTGTTGTCACTCAAGTATCTACTTAGCAATCTTAGTAGCCATCTAATGATTAGATAGAGATTGACTTAAATGCCTGGAAGCAGTAACTAGCTATCTTTTCTGAGTGGCTCTGTGTGTGTGTTGAGGTATGCCTTTAGTGCTCTAGTGGGTAGTTTACAGCTCTGCCTTAGACTCCATTATCTGTCTGTACAGAACCTGAGTGTCAGCAAGAGATGAGATTAAGGCTTTCTTAGTTCCCTTCTGGTCATGTGCACATCCCTTCAAATGTGCATGTCCTTCTATTTTTTTAATTAATTTTTATTGGAGTAGAGTTGATTTAGAATGTTGTGTTAGTTTCCGCTATACAGCAAAGTGAATCAGTTATACATACACATATATCCACTCTTTTTCAAATTCTATTCCCATATAGGTTATTACAGAGTGTTGAGTAGAGTTCCCTGTGCTATGCAGTAGGTTCTTATTAGTTATCTATTTTATATAGTGGTGTGTATATATCAATCCCAATCTCCCAATTTATCCTTCCCATGCCCTTTCCCCCTTAGTAATCATAAGTAAGTTTGTTTTCTACATCTGTGACTCTATTTCTGTTTTGTAAATAAGTTCATTTGTACCATTTTTTTAGATTCCACATATAAGCGGTATCATATGATATTTGTCTTTCTCTGTCTGACTTACTTCACTCAGTATGACAATCTCTAGGTCCATCCATGTTGCTGCAAATGGCATTATTTCATTCTTTTTTATGGCTGAGAAATATTCCATTGTATATATGTACCACATCTTCTTTATCCATTCCTCCATTGATGGACCTTTAGGTTGCTTTCATGTCCTGGCTATTGTAAATAGTGCTGCAATGAACATTGCAGTATATGTATCTTTTCAAATTAAGATTTTCTCCGGATATATGCCCAGGAGTGGGATTGCTTACCTTCTAGCTTCCCAGGAATGTTTTGGAGCTTTTCAAACCCTATATGGATATCTCATTCCTCAGTTTTCCCTTTTAAGTTTTTTTGTCTGCCTCTTGTTTGCCCTACATGGCTTTGCCACTTCAGGGAACTGAAATGTGAAATAATTGTTTGACTTTTTAGACAAATGCCCTGGGGAAAGGGCTGTTCTGTACTAAGCAAGCTCCAAGTCAGGTGAATAAGGACAAGTTTTGTGAATTGGGCTTTTCCAAGCAGGTCAAATAGAGACAGTGTTCTGAGGATGGGGCGTTTGAGGGCATTACAAACCTGTTCTGTCCACTCCCAAGCTGCCACATTGCTAGTTTTCAGAATTATCTTGGTTGCAAGGCTGCTACTTTTCAAGACTAGGAAGAGAGGGAAGATACCTGACAGGTTAAAATACCACAAAACTTACTGATCTTACCAAGATGAATAAATATTCGTGGGACCGTTGCAAGACTGGTTTATTTTCAGAATTCTAAAAAGGTTGATTTTAACAATTTTGACTTGTTCTCCTTGCTTTTGGGGGGACTGGATTTTGCTATTTTGGAAATGCTTTACTCTCAGTATAACCTTAATTTCCAGTTCTTTGATTACTAATAAGGTTGGACATCTTTTCACATGTGTATATTGGCCATCAAAATTTTCTTTTTCTATTGAGAAATGTATAATCTAAAAATCTCATTTTTTTTTCCTATCAAGTTGTTGGTCTTATTCTTATTTACCATTGTGTGTTTCTGCTCTACACAGGATATGATTCCTTAGTTGGTATATGAGTTGCAAATAGCTTCTATTACACTGCGATTTGCCTATTTTCCTTCTCTTATAAAACATTCTGATGAAGAGAATGTCCCAGTTTTAACATAATACAATAAATCAATCTTTATTTTTATAGTTAGTGTATTTTCTTTTCTTGCTTAAAAAATATATCCTATATTGAGACTATAAAAATATTATTTTATATAACATTATAAAATATTATAACTGCATTTCACATTTAGGTATGTAATACCTTGAAAATAATTTTCTCATGTAGTTTGAGGTATTAAAACAATCAATTTCCATATGTATATGCTATTTTCCAGCACTGTTTATTTAGAAACATTTACTGTACCCATTTATATGCAGCACTATCTTTGTCCTATATCCAATCTCAGTATATGCAAACATATATCAACACTATTATGTTCTATTTGTTTATTCGTCTATTGATGTAACAGTACTAGACTGCCTTAATATATATTTATATATTTTTAGTATTTCATATTTGTTTATACTGAAGAAAATAGAGAACAGAAACCTATAAGGTCAGACCATAGAAGACCATGTTTCTGTGGGAGAACTTGGAGACACATTGGAGATAGTAAATATAAGGACAATACACTATTACATTATATTAAAGATACTTTCATATAGAGGTTAGTTTCATTGCACCATCTGATGATTTTGTCAAATGAGATAATCTCAGTCCTGTTATCTTCATTGCCCTCATTATTCAAGTAATTAAAGAAAGAATAATTACTATCAGTAACCATAATTTTCCATAACTTCTTCATAAAAGGTTTGTCTTATTCACTGTTATAAAGTGAATAATAATATATTCAGAATAATATATAATTATACAGAATTAATACTCCATAACAATTTGTTCAACAAATAAAATGAGGATTATAATTTTCGTTCATGAATTTAGAAAATAACACAAAATTTTGTTACACTCTTGGCTTGGTATTAAAGTTAATGTGACCTTTCCTATTTTCTTCAATAATTTTGATTTTTAAAAATTTCTTGACATTTTTTCTTAATATTCAAATGCTATTTTTAAACCTGGAAGCAAAAATTTTAATGTAGTTTACTATTATCCATATTTGTCATTGACATTACTTAATCTCTTCAAAGATTTTTATGAAATTTGGCTTTATTTGAATGAAAAATGAAAACTAACTTGTTAAATACAAATAAAACCAATATTAATATTAGATAAACCAACTTTGTTGGATAGAAGTATTGGTCCTCAGTTTTAAAAAAGTTGCCTATTACAAAATAAGTATGGTTTCTAAAGTGCCTTTATTTAACAATGACTTCAAAATCTGGACTCAAATATAATTAACAATTATCAGTGTTTGATAGATAAGTCAGCCTGACTAATGGTTTTTGCTTTAAGTCTCCATTTTATATGTTTATGTTATGTAGTTGTGCTTAAGTCATGTAAATGCTAGAGGCAATGTATATGAAATGGTAGAAAGTCAATATAGACTCTGATGTTAAAACATAGTGGGTGCATTATTGGTAATCACAGCTACTGCGTGAAAAAATGTGGACAATTTTTAACTTAATTATGACAGTGAATTTTTAAGCATTTTCAAATGTTCATAAGAATGTCTCAAGCATAGTAGTGAAAAGTGTGGCCTCTAAAATAAGACTGAATTCAAATCAAGCTATATTGTTTATTAACTATACGACATAGACAAGTTATTTAAACACATTTTATCTCAGATTTTTCTTGTAAAATTGGAATAATAACAATCCTTATTACATAGAATTGTAGTGATGATTGAATGATATAATACATGCAAAACACTAAGGTAAGGAATAAATAAAATGTTATTTATTTTAGTAGTAGTATATTTATGTGATAATACAAGTTTCAATAAATCAGGCATAGTTTTTATCTATTTATGATAAATTCATCAAGTAAACAGAATTATCACACTCAGAACCAGGTAACATTCATATTTGTTCTGTTAGTACAAGCAACATCATTCCTCAGGTGGTGTTTACTTTTCTGACTCACTGATTTACACGGAAGTGGTAGATATATGTAACTCTTAACTTTGAAGCAAATAAGCAAATATTAATGTCAATATTTACAGAATTTATCAATTCATAGGATTTCAGCTAATGGATTTTTTACAATTATTTAACTGAAAATTATACTTCATTTATGTTTTACATATAGGTGTATACATATATCTCCATCTATGTATATATATCTTTAATAATATTAAAATGCAAAATTCTCATTTTATCAATATTTATACATATTACTTTGAAATATTTTAAAGTTATTTCTCCCACTAATCTTTTAAAAAGATATATTACAAAAGGCCCTTTTTATTCTCCCAAGCTTATAAATAATATGAAAAAAAATTAGCATAAAGAATATGAGAAAACACAAGAAGTCAGGAACAATAGTTTGGAGACAATTATATATCCATTAGTTTTCACATAGCAAATTTTTAACTGAGGCAAATTAGAGCACAACAATTATGGTGATTTTTCTGGGTCATCGTGAAGTCTCTGTTATACCTCTGACTACAAAGGGGCACAGGAAAAATTCTGATGGGTGATGCAAATTTACCTTGATTGTATTCACATGATGCTATGGCTTTTTACAGCACACAGAACTGTGTACTAAAACAGTAAAATTTACTGTATGTAAATATATTACAATCTATTTTTTTGCGGTGCGCGGGCCTCTCACTGAGGTAACCTCTCCCGTTGCGGAGCACAGGCTCCGGACGCGCAGGCTCAGCGGCCATGGCTCACGGGCCCAGCCGCTCCGCGGCATGTGGGATCTTCCCAGACTGGGGCATGAACCCGTGTGCCCTGTATCGGCAGGCGGACTCTCAACCACCGCGCCACCAGGGAAGCCCTATTACAATCTTTTAAACGCTCTGGGATATTAAAGGACGAAGATGAAATGACTTCTTATTGTGGGATTTCACCGTAAGTAATCCCCCCAAATAACTGAAATATTAATGAAAATCAATGGCCAACAAATGCTAAAGCAATGATTCTAGTCAAGATCATCTTTGAGTCCTCTGCTTCTGCTAAACTTTGTGTTTATTTTTCCTGTCTCATGCTGGCATCCACTATTTTGATTAATATTTTGTATTAAAATGTTACTTTTCAATTTTTCAACTGCTTCAGTGTATACTTTTGTTTTGACTTTTAATTATTCAGCATTTATCAGTGATATGCTATTCTATTTTTACTCCTATTTTCCTTTATACATTGGTGATTTATAGAAAATAGTTCCATGGAAATGAGCTCTGCTAATGCCTTCTGGAACATACTCCTTGTAAAACTACAACCTGCTGATAAAACACAGTGGATTTGATAACTTCCAGTGCTTCAGGACAAGATAAAATGTGAGCTGAATGTTTTGGGCATTTCTACTCTATTCTCTATTCTTTAGGTGTCCTCTCTTCACTGGTTATTTCCTTTCTCTTTCTTAAAAATTACACAAAAATCTATAAACCCTCTAATCAACCAAGTTAATAAGGCTCTTTGCTTATAATTCTCTGGAGTGTTTCTATGCAAGGGTGATAGCAAATAATTGTGCACTGTTTAAGAACCTATGAGTAGGATAGTAGTGAATGTAAGAATGGATAAAATGTAGCCATTAGCATTCACAATATATGTCTACTAAGCAGGAATTTATACACACAGCTATGGCACAAAGATGACCCATAGAAAATGCACATGTCACTGAATAGATATGAATGAACAGAAATATGAGTTGATCTCTTTTATATTTTTGTAATCCCAGCTGAACCCTGTTTTAGGATTTTAACTCTCCTTGAGTAATATTTATGCTCATGTATCTGATACACATTTGTATACAATGTGTATCATGAAACATTTCTGATATACAAACATAATTGCTGCCATTTTAGTAATCAAAGACAGTTATGTGCTTCCCTTTCATTTTACTTCAAAACAATCAAGATAAGAGAGAAGATTTAGAGCAAATAACAGAATGTATTTCTATCACCCTAGAACATTATTTAGAGAGGAGAAACCACAGGCATTTATTTATAGTGAAGTCTCTGTTTTTTTTTTTTTTTTTGAGCACGAGTCTTTTGTGGTCTCACTTAAGATACATAATTTTGGATTAGATGGTATGTACTATTGCCTCACTTTATGAAAACGAAATAGAAATATTCCCTTTTATACTCATATAATAACCTACAGAAGAGGACGTGATACTTAAGTCAGCTCTTCTCTGTACCCGCACAATTAATACAACATATATTCTCTAGATTCATGCTACTATATTATGTGATTTGTACATTTATAAATATATAAATATATTTGTATGCAAATATATATATTTTTTTAATATATAGATATTTATTACAATAGTGGACTTTTAGCAAAAAAGAATATCCCAAACTTTTTCACTTATATTCTAAATAGCTTTTCCCAGTTAAATACATGCATTAATTTTAATTACTGTAATATACAGAATATTAAAATCATTTAGACTGAAATACAAAGTTACATGTATCAATTAAAAACTGAATTAAAAATCATAAGAATGTATCGCTTGCTTCTTTTTTCCATTTTGCCTTCACCAAAACATGCGAATTCAGATGAATAATTACTGCTTCAAATTAGACACCTTAAGACCCATAGGCTTATTACAAAGATGTGGACACTGTTTAAGTCACTTGCCTAAAATCTGAGGCTGCCATCTGGACCTTCATGTGTTCTTTCATATTTGCTAAGTGGTGGATATTTTCTTTATCAAAAACTATCCTGGCCAGATGCTGTCCCTAAAGATACCTTCTAAAACTAAAGAATTTGGAATTGCCTGAGGATATACATAAGTAAAAATAAAGAAATAAAAATAAACACACACAACACAAATTCTTGAAAGAATGTTGTGACAAAAAGTCACTGTTGATACAATCTCATGATGTAATTGAAATTTTCTCTAAAGAAATTGATCTTCATATAGTGAAATAATGAAGCATTGGCATTGCAATCACCTCGGTAAGGTTCAAGGTGATCTTTACTAATCAATTCCTGATGAATATAATAGTGCAGCAAAAGGAAACTAAAACGTAAAATTATCAACATGTCTTCAGCAAGCAGACATTAAATCAAGGTTGTTTTAGTGTATGAAACACTAGAGTGCCACAATGATTATACAGAAATAATTAAACAAAATCGATTTAATTAGTATGCAATTGTATATCTTCACTAGGATTTTAGATAAGATTATCTTTTAATTTAAATGTTATCTGCTATACAATTGTTGGACATAAGGAAAAGAATAAATAAATCTAATAAAATTAATAATATTTTGAAAAATTCTCCAGTGGAAAAATAATTTTTCCTGAAAATTTATCATTTCTGAAATATCACTAAATTAACATATTTTAAAGAAATATTTGTCATCATATTAAAAAAATATATTCTCCAGTGTGACAAGACCATCTTCCTCCAAATTTTAAGAATTTCTGGATATTTAGTCTATGATTTCCTTAACACGAACTGTTAGGAAGAAAGACAGTTCCAGAAAATAGTTACTCTGGACTGGAAGCATAGCTACAGGCAGTAGAGTTACTATACAGTTTAAATATTATTGTAATAATTTATAGCTAAGGTAAATATGTTCCAACAGGTATCATGAAATAGATTTTTAAGCATTAAGTTGAAAATAAAAATATTATCCAAAGCTATTAATTTTAATGGTAAATTTAATAAAATCATATGTTTATTTTAAAAATATTTAAATACTTTCCTTAGATTAAAATGATATAAATGTATGTTTACTGTTCTTCAAAATTTTCAGTATGTTTAGGTTTATAGAAACTAAATAAAACATAAAGTTATCTAAGGAAAATATAAAACCATTTGTCTACTCAAATTGAATAGTTCAGTATTTCAATGAATATTTTATGATATTTTGATTTATTGCTTTAATTTCCCACTCAACTTTATACTCATAAATGCAATCTATATGACTGTATGGTAAATTTTTGAAAGAGATATATAATAGTTCTCTTATCCTATAATTTATTCCATATTATCATTCAACATTTTGAAATATACTGTGATGTATTTTATGGCCTAGCATATAGTCTACATTTTTTTAATATTGATTAATACTCCAAATGTTTGGATGCAGAGTTTTATTAATATCAATGAGGTCAAGTTGTTCAATAGAGTTGTCTGGTTATTCTGTATCCTCACTGATTTTGTCTGCTTGCTATAGCATTTATTGAGGGAGAGATGCTAAACTCTTCAATACAATAGTGTGTGTTTTTAAATATTAAATTCTTATGAATTTCAGAAAGATAGTGTGTATATATACATACTTTTGTGTGTGTATATACACATATGTTTGTATATGTGTGTATATAAACATATGCATATAAATACATATATATATCATTTATATATATATATATACTACTTTCAGAAAGTCATTAGTTTTGACAAAATTGAAAGTGACCATACATTTCACCAACTTTAATTCTCTCATATTTCAGATGATGCTTGAATCTGGAGAGTTTAAATATTTTTTCCAAAAATTAAAGAGATAAGTTAAAAATAAAGTTATGGTTTTCTGAAAGTCATTCCTTCATGTCATTCTTTGGATAAGCCACTCATATATTATGTACTATATATATGTTTATATATATACCAATATTTATATTTATATGTAGTTCATATTTTATATTTAATATATCAATATTTTAATATATTTTACACATATTTATCTTTGTTTATATGTATATTATTCTTTTTTACGTTTTACATATACTGGACATATAAGTATATAGGGGTGTGTGTTTGGGGGCATGTGTATAACTTGTCCAAAAGGATACATATCATATGTTTTATAGCAGAGTGCAAAGTATGCTAGAGTTGAAATCATAGAGCAAAGTCTATTTTTAAACCAGTATTTTGATATTTGTCAAATATTAGACTCTTTGGACTTTTAAGCTTCATCTGCATGATGGTAGAATTGAAGTATGTTATTGTGTCAATTCTAAAACTCATAGCTTAGGAACATCTACTATGGTTTAAGACCTGCTCCAAGTACTTTATATGGATTAACTCATTAGTATAAATGATTTATATATCCTCACCTAATATTTTATAGGGATCACCATTATCATTTTCATTTTATAAATGAGGAAAATGAATTCAGAGAGTTTGTGTAGTTATAGCTTGTAGGAAGGCAAGACGGAATTGAATACAAGCAATGGTCTCCCCAGTCTAGGCCCTTAACCCTTATGTGGTATTGTGTATACATTATAAAAAATATCTGAGGTTTGGTTATTTGTTTAATTTTCCAGTATTCTCCCTCTGTTTATATCCACATTAAGACTGAAACATATATTGGACTTCCCTCGTGACGTAGTGGTTAAGAATCCGCCTGCCAATGCAGGGGGCACGGGTTCGATCGCTGGTCTGGGAAGATCCCACGTGCTGTGGAGCAGCTAAGCCTGTGGGCCACAACTACTGAGCCCACGTGCCACAACTACCGAAGACTGTGTGCCTAGAGCCTGCGCTCCACAGAAAGAGAAGCCACTGCAATGAGAAGCCCATGCACTGCAATGAAGAGCAGCCCCCGCTCACTGCAATGAAGAACAGCCCCTGCTCGCCACAACTAGAGAAAGCCCCAACGCAGAAAAGAAGACCCAACACAGACAAAAATAAATAAATTAATTAATTAAATTTATAAAAAAAGACTGAAACATATAAAAACTACTAACATTGCTTTGTATTTCTAAACAGTCAGCATAATCTCAGTCTTTTAACTGCAATTCACTGTCTCAAGAAATTGTTAATATAACCAAATAACTAGCTACTCATTTTAATATGGGTGGATTAATGAGGCTTCTAAACCTACCTCTTTATTTGTTCATTGACTTGGCTCAGTAAGTGTCTTAGTAAACACTGAAATAATCATATTTGGATTATATTTCAGATAAAGGTTTTACAAACAATTTTTCAAAGTGTGTAATGTTCTTATCAAACATTTGAGATTTCAAAAAATTTTATGAGATTCCTCAAATGCCCCAGTAATGCAAGTGAGTGTGTCATTGTTTGTTGTTGCCAGAATACAAAGTGGTAGGTTATTAAAATATCTAAAAGCAGAGGTGGTTAATAAAAATGTACATGGTTTTGTCAAAAAGTAATATTTTAATCAGAGATAATAATAGATAATAAGTAATTAAAATCATTTATATAATTTACCTACTAAATAGAAGCCAAATCTCTATATACTGTGAAACATCTTTAGTTTTGTTTTTATTTAATTCAGTTCAGGTGAAGATTAAATTTAATTTAGCAAACATATATTAGCATATTTTTGTGTTTTTACATCTCAAGTCCATCTTTGTGCCATTTTAATTAATTTTTATTTTGATTCAAGGCCAAAATTTAGCTATTCTGAGGCTTTATGAGAATTGTTAGCTTGTTTTTACTATATCCTTCACTATGAATAGCTCTTCTCAATTAGTAGGCTCTTATCTAAGATAATTCAGAAGCAATTTCTAAATCAATATTGGGACTACTCTAGAAAAAAACCTACTTTTTCATAGCAACTTGAGCTGTCATATTGCTCTTTAGACTACTTCTGCCACTTGGGACATGTGAAAGTCCTTTGTGGATCTCCATTTATAACGGTGTATGTATGTGTGTACAAAATGTAGGCAAATGTATGTGCATATATATATACACATATACAACTTGCAGGTTTATATATCTTGTGTTAGTGTGTATGTGTATTTTTACACACACTATCATACTGGACTACTTTCAATTCACAGAGGAATAGACAGCAGGGAAATAAAGTATATTGAGGCTTGAGGGTATAGAATAGAACAGGGGGTTGAAAATCAGTGGGCAAACAAAACAAAACAAAGTAAATTCAAAAAAGAGACATAAATTAGAGAAAGGTGATGGTGTGTGTTAGGGGAAGGGGGATGGTAAATGCTAGAGGAAATAATTGCCACAAGCAAATTTATGATAAACTTTCAAGGAAGGCTTGCACGTGGTTATTAAATCTGCTTGGGAGATCTGAGCTCAAAACTTCCATGGGAGCTAGGGCAGCAGAGTGAGGATGATCTAGTAATACATCGATAGAGAACTTGGATCTAATAAGATGTGATCAGATGATAACAAAAACAATGAAAAGTAAAAAAAACAAACAAAAAGCCACCCTATTGTAATCAGAAAATATACATTAAAATTTGTAGATAGAAAAATATAGCTCATGAAATTTACACAGTAAGTCTCTTTGGTCTTTAAGGTAATTGCTAAATGTGTTTTATATCATATCAACAATGTATAGGTATTAGAGATTTTAATAGTATTAGAATTCCCAATTCAAAAAAAAAATCAATTTTCAAAAATTGCAAAGGGAAATTCATGTGTTTAACTCCCTCAAAGAAGTGGTGCAGGCAGATAGATTTTCTCGTTTATCATCTTACACAAGGTATGATTTATCAGGAGCCATACAAAGGATGAGGGGTGCCAGGAAGGGTGATATCTTAGAAAACCTGAGAGATGTGGACATTATATCATCTTTGAATTAAAATAATTGCTTTAATTTGTATCAGATTTTATAATTGACTTTATAAATTCTAAATTGTACCTTATTCCATTTAAATTTCTCCATCTGTTTTTTTCCTAATTGTTGAATTATGACTTTTTAAAATATTATATCTTTATTGGAGTATAATTGTTTTACAATGTTGTGTTAGTTTCTGCTGTACAACAAAGTGAATCAGTTATGTATATACATATACCCTCATATCCCCTCCCTCTTGAGCATCTTTCTCACCCCCCTTATCACACCCCTCCAGGTCGTCACAAAGCACCGAGCTGATCTCCCTGTGCTATGTAGCAGCTTCTCACTAGCCATCCATTTTACATTTTGTAGGGTATATATGTCAATGCTACTCTCTCATTTCACCCAGGCTTCCCCTTTCCTCGCTGGGTCCTCAAGTCCGTTCTCTATGTCTGCGTCTTTATTCCTGCCCTGTCCCTAGGTTCATCAGTACCATTTTTTTAAGATTCCATATATGTGCATTAGCATACAGTATTTGTTTTTCTCTTTCTGACTTACTTTCTAGGTCCATCCACCTCACTACAAATAACTCAATTTAGTTTCTTTCTATGGATGAGTAATATTCCATTGTAGGTATGTGCCACATCTTCTTTATCCATTCATCTGTGGATGGACATTTATGTTGCTTCCATGTCCTGGCTATTGTAAATAGTGCTGCAATGAACATTGTGGTATATATGTCTTTTTGAATTATGGTTTTCTCAGGGTATATGCCCAGTAGTGGGATTGCTGGGTCATATGGTAGTTCTATTTTTAGTTTTTTAAGGAACCTCCATACTGTTCTCCATAGTGGCTATTTACATTCCCGCCAACAGTGCAGGAGGGTTCCCTTTTCTCCACACCCTCTCCAGCATTTATTGTTTCTAGATATTTTGATGATGGCCATTCTGACTGGTGCAAAGTGGTACATCATTGTGGTTTTGATTTGCATTTCTCTAATAATTAGTGATGTTGAGCACCTTTCATGTGTTTGTTAGCAATCTCTCTGTCTTCTTTGGAGAAATGTCTATTTAGGTCTTCTGCCCATCTTTGGATTGGGTGTTTGGTGTTTTTTGTTTTTTTTTTTTTTGATATTGAGCTGCATGAGCTGCTTGCATATTTTGGAGAACAATCCTTTGTCAGTTGCTTCATTTGTAAAATATTTATTCCCATTCTGAGGGCTGTCATATTGTCTTCTTTATGGTTTCCTTGGCTGTGCAAAAGTTTTTAAGTTTCATTAGGTACTATTTGCTTATTTTTCTTTTTATTTCCATTTTTCTAGGAGGTGGGTCAAAAAGGATCTTGCTGTGATTTATGTCATACTGTGTTCTGCCTATGTTTTCCTCTAAGAGTTTTATAGTGTCTGGCCTTACATTTAGGCCTTTAATCCATTTTGAGTTTATTTTTGTGTGTGCTGTTAGGGAGTGTTCTAATTTTATTCTTTTACATGTAGCTGTCCAGTTTTCCCAGCACCACTTATTGAAGAGGCTGTCTTTTCTCCTTTGCATATTTCTGTCTGCTTTGCGAAAGATAAGGTGATCATATGTGCATGGGTTAATCTCGGGGCTTTCTATCCTGCTCCATTGATCTATATTTCTGTTTTTGTCCCAGTACCATATTGTCTTGATTACTGTAGCTTCATAGTATAGTCTGAAGTCAGGGGGCCTGATTACTCCAGCTCTGTTTTTCTTTCTCAAGATTGCTTTGGATATTCAGAATCTTTTGTGTTTCCATAGAAATTGTAAAATTTCTTCTTCTAGTTCTGTGAAAAATGCCACTGGTAATTTGATAGGGATTGCATTGAATCTGTAGATTGCTTTGGGTAGTATAGTAATTTTCACAATGTTGATTCCTCCAATCCAAGAACATGGTATATCTCTCCATCTGTTGGTATCATCTTTAGTTTCTTTCATCTGTGTCTTATAGTTTTCTGCATACAGGTCTTTTGCCTCCTTAGGTAGGTTTATTCCTAGGTAATTTATCCTTTTTGTTGCAGTGGTAAATGGGAGTGTTTCCTTAATTTCTCTTTCAGATTTTTCATCATTAGTGTATAGGAATGCAAGAGATTTCTGTGCATTAATTTTGTATCCTGCTACTTTACCAAATTCATTGATTAGCTATAGTAGTTTTCTGGTTGCATCTTTAGGATTTTCTATGTCATCTGCAAACAGTGAAGGTTTTACTTCTTCTTTTCCAATTTGGGTTCCTTTTATTTCTCTTTCTTCTCTGATTGCCATGGCTAAAACTTCCAAAACTCTGTTGAATAATAGTCGTGACAGTGGGCACCCTTGTCTTGTTCCTGATCTTAGAGAAAATGATTTCAGTTTTTCTCCATTGAGAATGATATTGGTAGTGGGTTTCTCATACATGGCCTTCTTTATGTTGAGGAAGGTTCCCTCTATGCCTACTTTCTGGAGAGTTTTTATCGTAAATGGGTTTTGAATTTTGTCAAAAGATTTATCTGTGTCTATTGAGATGATCATATGGTTTTTATCCTTCAGTTTGTTAATATGGTGTATCACGTTGATTTGCATATATTGAAGAATCCTTGCATTCCTGGGATAAACCACACTTGATCATGTTGTATGATCCTTTTTAATGTGTTGTTGGATTCTGTTTGCTAGTATTTTGTTGAGATTTTTCACGTATGTTCATCAGTGATATTTGCCTGTAGTTTTCTTTTTTTCTGACATCTTTGTCTGGTTGTTGTATCAGGGTGATGGTGGCTTTGTAGAATGAGTTTAGGAGTGTTCCTCCCTCTGCTATATTTTGGAAGAGTTTGAGAAGGATTGGTGTTAGCTCTTCTCTAAATGTTTGATAGAATTCACCTGTGAAGCCATCTGGCCCTGGGCTTTTGTTTGTTGGAAACTTTGTTTTTTTTAATAATTTTTTTTTTTTAATTTTGGCTGTGTTGGGTCTTTGGTAATGGGCACAGGCTTTCTCTAGTTGCAGTGAGTGGGGTCTTCTCCTCGTTGTGGTGGGTGGGCTTCTCATTGAGGTGACCTCTCCCACTGTGGAGCATGGTCTCCAGGCTCATGGACTTCGGTAGTTGTGGCACGCAGGCCCAGCAGCTGTGACTCGCAGGCTCCAGAGCTCAGGCTCAGTTGTTGTAGCACACAGGTCCAGCTGTTCCATGACATGTGGGATCCTCACAAACCAGGGCTTGAACCCGAGTCCCCTGCTTTGGCAGGCATACACTCAACCTCTGAGCCACCAGGGAAGCCCTGTTTGTTGGAAGATTTTTAATCACCGTTTCAATTTCAGTGCTTGTGATTGGTCTGTTCATTTTTTCTATTTCTTCCTGATTCAGTCTTGGAAAGTTGTACTTTACTAAGAATTTATCCATTTCTTCCAGGTTGCCCATTTTATTGGCATATAGTTGCTTGTAGTAGTCTCTCATGATCTTTTGTATTTCTGTGGTGTCAGTTGTTACTTCTCCTTTTCATTTCTAATTTTGTTGATTTGAGTCTTCTTTTCCTGATGAGTCTGGCTAATGGTTTGTCAATTTTGTTTATCTTCTCAAAGAACCAGCATTTAGTTTTATTGATCTTTGCTATTGTTTCCTTCATTTCTTTTTCATTTATTTTTGATCTGGTCTTTATGATTTCTTTCCTTCTGCTAACGCTGTTTTTTTATTTGTCTGTTTGGTTTTTCTTTCTCTAATTGCTTTAG
Source organism: Pseudorca crassidens (assembly GCF_039906515.1). Classification (NCBI taxonomy): domain Eukaryota; kingdom Metazoa; phylum Chordata; class Mammalia; order Artiodactyla; family Delphinidae; genus Pseudorca; species Pseudorca crassidens. The sequence continues at coordinate 116,187,974 of NC_090300.1, read as the reverse complement.
GGTAATGTTAGGTTTTTTACTTGAGATTTTTCTTGTTTCTTGAGGTAGGAATTTATTGCTATAAACTTTCCTCTTAGAACTGCTTTTGCTGTGTCCCACAGGTTTTCGGTTGTCATGTTTTCATTGTCATTTGTGTCTATGTATTTTTTTATTTTGTCTTTGGTTTCTTCAGTGATCCCTTGGTTGTTTAGTAGTGTACTGTTTAGCCTCCAAATTCATAAAATCAAGACTAATGGTTGCTGACCCTGTTCTTCTAATTTCTTGTTTATGTTCGTTTTTACAAATTTCTTGACATGCTTAGGAGTCATGATTTACTTTGAATCTGGTGCAAGATGAATTTAAATTATGTTTACTATTTGAAAAATCAGAAAATGAGCTCCCACTTACAGATCCATATCACTTAATAGTTAAATTGAGATAATCTTGATTATAATTGTTGATACAAATTATTCTTTGGGGGATCCAACTTTCCAGAAAGTACAAGACTTATGAAAAACAAACACATATTCATTGCTAAAGTTTTCAATAAATTTAGAAGCTCTTATCTGAGTGATTAACCCTAGAAATTATTTTTTCCAAATTTAGGCAAATTATTTGAAAAAAAATTCCTACATTTTATTTAATGAGTAAAAGTGACACCACTAACAATTAATCTAGCTGAAAGTTAACTAATTTACAACTTCCTTTACTAGCATGTACATGTTTATCATTCTGATTTTTGTGAATGTTTTTATTTTGGAGTTCTTCCAATTCTTTAAGCATGATTTAGTGCTAACTGATTTTTCTCAGACAATTAGGAGGATGTGAGATATGCTCTATCAATATTTCCTCTGTGTGTGTGTTTGTGTGTACTCCAGTATTTGAAGTGGAAAGAAAATATAAAGCAATATTTTCTAATTGCTTGAAGATACCTGAAGTCACTTGACTATAGACAACCACTTTAAACAGACTAAGACTCTGTAACAAGGAAGAACAATTCTGACTCCATACTGGATTTGTTTCTTTTACGTTAACCTTTGTATTCTATTGCTTTTTCTACAAATTCATCACTAAAGGGATGTTGCCTATAGCTTAAGGTATATGTAATGGCTTGTATCTGGGAACATTTCCTCCCATGCTTGAGTGTTAAGCTTTGTTTAGCTCACAGGAAACAACTGACCAGGCCCACCTGTGAGTGGCTACAGGAAAGAAGAAATTAACACATCCCCTCCAGAGTCTGGCTGGAATATTTGCAACAATTTATTGCCTTTTTTTTACTGTGTCTCCACACCTCCCCCTCTTTATAAAATAAACTAGCATCCAAACCCAGGAAATATAGTTCTTTGGGACACTAGTCCACTATCTTCTTAGTCTGCTGGCTTTCTGAATAAAGTCACTATTCCTTTCCCCAACAACTCGTCTCTCAGTTTATTGGCCTGTTCTGTGGTGAACAGTAGAATCTTGGACTCAGTAACAATTCTATATGGTCCTGAGATCCAACTCAGGCAATGCATCCTATTATTGAGAGAATATGAAGATATTTCACTCTTCCTGGATTTATGGTGTTGTCATCCAGTCTTTTAATAACTCTGTGAATGTGACTTATTTCTGACAATCTTTTCTGTTATGCTATTATCACTAGATTCATTCACATATTTCTGACTTTATGTAAGAATAAAGGAAATGTTAGCATAGTTTATGTGGTATTCATAATATTCCCACCTAAATTCAACACTGGTAATAAATTGTCTAAATGTTTTCTAAGCAGGTGATCTGGAGAAAATACATTAAAGTACATACTCTGTATGGAACAACCAGATCAACTAACCAGTGTGAACATTTCCAGAGAAAAAGGGGAAAATATCCTGAGAATCAGGCACATGTGGCTTTATTCAAACAAAAGTACTCATGTTTAGGTGACAAGTTACTGAACTTCTATGTGAGCCTCAATTTTTTCAGGTGGAATGTGAATATTATACATTAATAGTCCTAGGGTTTTATGAATTTATAAGATGCATGAACATAAGATAATCATACTGTAAATATTAGTTTTCACCCTTCACTAAGTTCCCAGTAGTGTTGATTTCCTAATTCTACAGTTGTGTCACAACATGATGACATAAAAATGATTTATTATTTCATAATAATAATATATTATATTATAATGATATAACAATAAACAATTTTAACACATTTTTAAAAGATTTTTTAACCATGAGTATCTATAATTGTAATGGTAGACTAACACTTTTCATTTTATTGATGAGCATATTCATTACCTTTATAAAGATGAAAATATGTTTACATTTTTTAGCAGTTAACTCATACATTAATTGGGAATTAGTATGTGTCTATTCTCTGGCAGCTGGAGTTACATTAAAAATTAGAGTGTAACTGTTCTTTACATGTTTTTTCCTGGAAAATTTGCTTTTATCTAAAACAACAGAAGAAAAACATTATCTCAATTGTTATTTAGTCAGTGTCACATTTGTTTATTTCAGTGTCAGTTTATGACTGTTTGCAATATTTTCTTTGCTTACTTATCCCTGATATCAAAGTAAGTAGAATATGCATTATTTCCTCTGACAGAATCATAGTTTCCTCAAGAATTAGAGGAAGAAAATAGCTATTTAGGGAGTAGCAACTATAGAAATATTCCCTTTATCTCTGAAATACAAGGTTCACGTAAGTTAATGTATATCCAACTTCTCAATGCTTATGAAGTCTCTTGATTCTCACTGTAATTCAGAATGTTGCTAAGTACTAATTGGAAGGGTTTTGAGTCACTCCATAAGATATTTTACAATTGGTCAAGTTTCAAATCTTGTTCCTCTGAATGATTATTCCATTGAGGCTTGTCACTAAATTAAAACCCTCTACTACTTTTTAATTATTTTGTCCTTCAGAATCATTACTGAGACCCCCAAGTCTAAGGCTAAAAATCATATAGATTTTTGTTGTCATTGTTATTGTTGTTGCTTATAGATATTACTCTGTAACTACCATATACCTTTTTTAAGCTTTATGCTTAAATTAAGCTTTTTAAAATAGATTTCCCAAGCCCCAACAATAATTTTTAATATTTGTGTAAGAAGATGTTATAATTGGAATTGGCATTTATGGGTATCATATTTTTTAATATAATAATTAAATTTAATGTATTTAATGTAATACATCTTCCAGATTGTCTGATACTACCCAAATTAATTAATGTTGATACATATTAAGACAAATTTCAGATTGAGCTTAATCTAGTTATGAATAAAATAAAGTCTTATTTTTTAAGAAATACATTTTGTAATGCTATAGCTACTATAGATAGTGATTCCTCTGATGCATCTGGGCAAAGTAAATTGAAAACCGTCTGGAAATAATTCACCATTCTAGGTGCCATTAAGAACATTCATGATTAATGGGAAGAGGACAAATTGTTAACATTAACAGGAGTTAGTTGATTCCAACCCTCACAGATGATTTTGAGAGGTTCAAAACTTCAGCAGAGGAAGCAACTGCAGGTGTACTGGAAATAGCAAGAGAAGAATTAGAAGTGGAGCCTGAAGATATGGCTGAATTGCTGTAAGCTGATGATAAAACTTGAACAGATGAGCAAAGAAAGAAGATTCTTGAGATGGAATCTACTCCTGGTGAAGATGCCATGAAGATTGTTGAAGTGACAGCAAAGGATTTAGAATATTACACCATTTTGTTGGTAAAGCAGAGGCAGGGTTTGAGAGGACTGACTCCAGTATTGAAAGAGGTTCTACTGTGGGTAAAATGCTGTCAAATAGCATTGCATGCTGCAGAGAAATTTTTCATGAAAGGAAGAGTCAATCAATGTGGCAAACTTCATTGTAGTCTTATTTTAAGAAATTACCACAGCCATCCCAAACTTTAGGAACCACTATCCTGATCAGTCAGCAGCCATCAACATAGAGGCAAGACCCTCCACCAGCCAAAATGTTATGACTCACTGAAAGCTCAGATGATCGTTAGCATTTTTTAACAATAAAGTATTTTTAAATTAGGGTTTGTACATTGTTTTTTTAGGCATAATGCTATTGCACATTTAATAGACTACAGTATAGTGTAAAGATAACTTTTATATGCATTGGGAAACCAAAAATTTGTTTGACTTGCTCTATTATGATATTTACTTAACTGAGGTGGTCTAGAACCAAACCCGTGATATCGCCAAGATACTCCTGCATTTAACTCTGTTATTTTAGGACAAAAGCATCAAGTGTGGAGGCCAGAATACTCCTCCATAATCAGAGGGGGACTTGGGTAAGCTCATGGGTTGTAGTTTCTCGCCTGTCAGATAAGAAAGATTAGGTCAAATTATCCCTTCACTTACAAAGAAGGGTCCATGTTGGATTGCCTCTCCCAATATGATGTAACAATTTCAAGCACACCAAATTCTGACTGAAACACTTTTCTAGTTGGAACTTTTGTGAACTTGACCCTTGATCAGCATTTATGCATATTCAGCCCAACTGTACGATGAAGTGAATCATTCCTCACAGTTACAATATTAAGGAACACAATCCTGAGCTCCTTTCACAAACAGAGTTTTTCAAACTTGGGGAAACTTTTTTAAAAGATATACTACTAGAGAGGGGAAAGGATACAACTATGTCACATAAGATATAATTAATAAATATCTTCAAACAACCAATTCCTTAGACATTGATATTTCATTCTACTATGGCACATTATATCCATGGCACATCAATCAACAAAAATAATTTAATATGCATGTGTCCACATGAATAGGCAATATATGCATATTCATGTGGACACATGCATATTATACGTATATGTATCTATATACACACATGTTTACACATATATAAGTACATATGTATACTATATATACACAGTTTTCTAAGTACATGCTGGTTAATTTGGTGCCAGTGATATATTTACACTTCTATTTGCTTGTCTGTTATTCTGAATTTAATTCTGTTTCTGCTGAATATCTGGGGACATCATCCATGTATGATATTTAAGTTTCTAGGATTGTTTTCTATTTGCCTGGCACTGAAAGTATGATCAAGAAATGTGAACTCCTCGCTGTAGCTATGTTTTTCAGGGGTATCTCTAAGTAGGTCTAGTACACTGACTCCAACACTATGAAGCTCATATTGGATTTCAATGTGTGGCTTTGAAATCCCAGGCATGGTGCAATTTTCTGAATTATTCACACATAATCACTCCATAGGGTTACATTTAAGCATGATGGGAAAGCGCCTTAAAGCAGGCAGCCATGAAGAGTCTTGTCCTGTAGTCGATATTCAGAATACATTAAGATTGATGATAACATAATGTTCATGATCTAAATGTGTTAAATTACCTATTCAGAGATTACGGTAGAGATAATGATTTCAGATGTCTCAGATAAGCATTTAATCATCATTTTCTCCACTTATTGTTATTAGATGGATATACATTCAAAAAGCAGAAGAAAAAGAAGACTAATTCACTAAGTGGCATTGATTCTACATAATGCATAGTTAGAAATGCCCATCAAAAGTATGGCTATCAGAAATAATACAGTAAGTAAATAAATTATGTCTCTTAAACTAATAATGGAATAATACTATTACTACTGCTGCTAATAATCATGGTTTTAAAATGAAAGTACATACTATTTTCAGAATCTAAAAGAGTTAAAGAAGATATAAGCAAAATTACATCTTGAATAATCTAAAATTTATAATTAAAAAGGTGACTATTACAAATGATTTGGCAAAATATAGTTTCATAAGTTTAAGAAATGTAAAGCAACTTTTTAGATTTCTAAGAATAGTACACAAAGGAACAAATATAGTCCATTATAAGTAAAACTAGGTGAATATTACAGGTGAATATTATAGGTGAATACTAGGTGAATTGTATAATTTTATAACACTTGTTTTTAGTTTGTTCTCATTTGAAAACCCTGTCTTCTCAATCCACAAGGTACCCAGTATATATTATCCAAGCATATGGCTGGATACAACTGCTTTTGATGATTGAGGCACATAAAAAAACTTGATGCTAGAATGAGCTTGGAATGAATAGCACTTTTAAAACAACTAGGACATAATTCATTGACCAAGAGACAACTGGTAGACGATTAAGCTTACAGGGCCAGATCATAGGAGAATCCATAAACCATGGTAAATTCCAGTTGCCACGGTTGCCAATTAGAAGGTTTTAAGCGGCATGATGACACAATATTCAGTATAAGAAAAATGTCACCTCGGAACTCTCTGGTGATGAACTATTAGGAAGCAAAATTGGAGGTTGATAATTGGAAAGACTCGAGATATATTGTGAGCGTAGGAAAAAAACTTGATGGATTGATTTCAGAGTGTGATGAGGAAGTGGAAAGTAGAAATGAAACTGGGTAGAAAGAGACTGTAGGCAAGTGTAAACAGAGAAGAAATTTCAGTTTAAAATACCAGTGAGACGTCCAACAAGAAATTTCATAGCAGTGGAATGTACAAGTCTGGAGTTTAGAGTACATGTCCCAAGTCAGGAAATACATTTAAGGGTTATCAGCATGGAAATGACACTAAGCAAAAAAAGAAGATGGAAATCAGAACTCTGTCTACGAATGAATATTCATATTGTACTAAGAAAGCTAACATTATCTCTCTATTTTGACAAATGTACTCCAATTTCTTTATGTTAATCTCATGTTGCATTTAATGAGAACTGAGAAGGTAAGGAAAAAAAGCAGTTTTATTTAGGCAAATGTTTTGGTACATTTTTTACTTTACCATTTAATTAACACACTTAATCATAGCTAAAATATTTATATGAATCAATTTAATAAAACAAAATTGTTCCTTATTGATTTTAGCAAATATTATTTACTACATGTAAGAAAGTTGCTTCAGGGAAAGTAAAAACTGTTATGAGAAGTATAATTTACAACTAAGTTTAGGTAATTACTCAGTATCATTTCTACTGATTTTATTATATAAGCCTTGGATCATGTTTTCAACAAATAGTCAAGAAATGAAACCAGGATTCAAAATAAATAAATAAACACATATATTTATAGATCTTTTTTTCTCTGTCTTTAAAGTTAAGAGCTGCTTTTCTCATAGGCTATTTTCTTCCACAGAAAATACTATATTGGAGAAAATTTCTTTCATACTTCATGAGTGCAGAATTTATTAAATTTCTGGTTGGCTTTAGGCAGAAAGTTATGTTTGAGGTTAATGTGGGAAAATAATAAAATAAAATAAATGGAGGTGATTTAATCTGAAGGAAAAAATGCTTCCCAGAATTTCCAACATGAAACCACTTTTAAAGGAAAAAACACCTATGATACCTATAAGGTAGTTGTTTTCCTTCATGCCTTACAGCCTCAGTTCTCTGAAAGAAAGTTGTACTTAAAAAAATCTAGTGTCCCACATTTATAAGATGTTCAAAAATACTTGTTTATTTGACAGTGTTTGCCACTTGGTAATAAATTGTTATACTAATTTAAATGGCTAGACAAGTATATATCTTTGAAAGTATTTCTTAATTTGAAATTTTCATTTGACATGACTTCCCAGTGATTTTACTATAAAGAGGATTTTATAATAGTCTTAAACGTGAGAGAAATCACACATGCAAAGGTGACAAAAATTATCTTCGATAACTGATGGGAAAATTTGCTAAGAGTAAAGATATTCTACTTATTAATACAAGTATAAATTCAAATTGGTAAACGTTAATAAAAAATACTAGGACTTCAAGTAACTGAGATAACATATGTAAGGTGTGTAAAAGAGTACCTACTACCCAGAATAGCCAATAAAAATAACCTTTAGAACTCAATAATAAGAAAACACACAAATCAATTAAAATATGGGCAAAAGATATGAACAGACACCTCATCAAGGAAGATATACAAATGGCAAATTAACACATGAAAACCTGCTCAACATCGTACGTAATTAGAGGATTCAAAATCAAAACAACGAGATACCACTACACATCTTTTAGAATGGCCAAAATCTCAAACACTGAGAACACCAAATAGTGACAAGGATATGGAACCATAGGAACTCTCATTCATTCCTGATGGGAATGAAAAATGATACAGACACTTTGGAAAACAGTCTGGCAGTTTTTTACAAAGTTAACATACTCTTACCATACAATCCAACAAATAAGCTCCTTGTTATTTACCCAAAAGAGTAGAAAACTCACATCTACACAAAAACCTGCACATTATGAATGTTTATAGCAGCTTTACTCATAACTGTCAAAACTTGGAAGCAACCAAGATGTCCTTCAATGGGTGAATGGATAAACAAACTGTGGTGCTTTTATACATTGGTATATTATTCAGCACTAAAAAGAAATGAGCTATCAAGTCATGAAAGTACATGGAGGAAACTTAAATGCCCATTGCTAAGTGAAACAAGACAATTTGAAAATGCTGTGTACTGTGTGATTCCCATTATATTACATTCCGAAAAAAGCAAAACTATGGAGATAGTAAAAAGATAAATTGTGGCCAGAGGATCAAGAGGAGAGAAGGATGGATAGGTAGGTGGAGCACAGAGGATTTTTTAGGGCAGTGAAATTATTCTGTATGATACTGTAATGGTGGATATATGTCACTATACATTTTTCAAAAACCATAAAATTTTCACCATGAAAAGTAAACCTTGGGCTTCCCTGGTGGTGCAGTGGTTGAGAGTCTGCCTGCCGATGCTGGGGACATGGGTTCATGCCCCGTTCCAGGAAGATCCCACATGCCACAGAGTGGCTAGGCCCATGAGCAATGGCCACTGCACCTATGCGTCCAGAGCCTGTGCTCCACAATGGGAGAGACCACAACAGTGAGAGGCCCACGTACCGCAAAAAAAAAAAAAAAAAAAAAAGTAAACCTTGTGCAAACTATGAACTTATTTAATGATATTGATTCAATATTGGTTCTTTGATTGTAATAAATGTACTACACAAATGCAAGATGTTAATAACAGGAGAGACTAGGGAAAGAGGAGAGGAGCTTAAGGGAATTCTCTGTACTTTCTTCTCAATTTTCCTCTGAACCTAAAACTGCACTAAAAAAATAAGTATTAATTTAAAAAACCAAACAAACCCAACAAAAAAGAAAAACAAGAAATGAGAAATTGTCTCTACGTCTTATAACTGCACATCTCTGGGATGTTTACATAACATATTGAAGTAGTTCCAATCTCCTAAATATTAGAGGAGATAATGTTAAATATATACCTGGAATCTAACAATGATCAATAAAAAAAATTGTTGGTTTTGTTGATGATTGTACTCCTGTGAGGGTTGTTATCTGAAAATCCACCATCAGCATTCAAATTCTATGAGATCATAATTTAAATAACTTGAGAAAAATTAGAAAGATTAAAATATTAATTGGACATTTCTAAACTAGTCATGGAAGAAAATGGCTGGGGTTAATAAGGCAAAAATAAATTTAAAAATGGAATAAATTTTAGAGTAAGCAAATAGACATCACTGAGTAAACAAATAATGAAGTATAAATTGCTGACAAAAGGCATCCTCCTGCTTCTCTCTAATTTCTTTCATCACATTCCAGAAAAATTGTAATCAAATTGTAAACAATAGTAAAGTATATTTAAAAACTAATCAAAAATATTGATGCAGAAGTGGGGGGGAAATACGTGAAAATAATGTAATATTTACAAGAGAATTTGTGTCTACAAATCAGAAGTACAGAAGACTCTTCCACGTGTACTTTCAGAACAATAGTCAATGAAAGAAACCACAGCAAAGAGAGGACGTGCCAAAAGAATGAGGACAAATATTATTGCAATTTTCCAAAATGGGAAATAAGGGGATTCTAAAACTACATATCAGTTAGCCAAAATGCTTGACATGTGTCTTGGCAAAATTCTGAAACAGATTATGTAGCAGATGGTTTGTGAACATTTCACAATTATATTGTTGATCACTAGGCTCCAACATGAATTCACATGGTACAAATCATACTAAAGTAATTGTCTTTCCATTTTCATTGTGGCATAAATTAGGTCAGTAGACTAGGGGGATACAGATTCATAACAACTTGAATTCAGCGAAGAATTTTGCAAAGATTGTTATCAAAATGTTTTGTGTGATTTTCTAAAATGTTTCTGGCATGAAAGTGCTATTACATGGAATTTTTTGTTGTTGAATAACTAATTCTTGTTATAAATTTGTGGATACAGTTCTGAATAAGTATCATACATCAGAAACACCTGTGGAGCATTTTCTAAAAACATGTGCTTAGATCCAAAGCCTACCGCAGATATCCTAATTCAGTAAGCATGGTTATATTTAGGTTATTTTAAACAATAATTTACAAAATAATATAATGCAAGTGATTTTTCAATTTTATCTGAGAAAATTAATACTATTTATAATTATTCTTTTAGTTTTGGGGTTGCACTATTTATTTTTCATAAATGACTTTATTGTATCCTACTATAGCTACTATAGCTATTCCATTTATAATTCAAGTCATGATAATGGTATTATTTTCAGTTTTTACTTTAAACTTGATTTCTTAGCATTGTCTACTTTCAAAACGTTATGCAGATCAACACTTTAAAAGATATTACCAGGGATTCCCTGGTGGCACAGTGGTTGAGAGTCCACCTGCCGATGCAGGGGACATGGGTTCGTACCCCGGTCTGGGAAGATCCCACATGCCGCGGAGCGGCTGGGCCCGTGAGCCATGGCCGCTGAGCCTGCGCGTCCGGAGCCTGTGCTCCGCAAAGTGAGAGGCCACAACAGTGAGAGGCTCACGTAACACACACAAAAAAAAAAAAAAAAAAAAAAAAAAAAGATATTACCATATTATGAGTCCTCTCAAAACCCTTCAAGGACTTTACCTCTCATATGGAATAAAAAACCTTATCCACAAACTTCTGTATAACTGAGCACCCTCTAACCTCTGAGATCTCACCTTCTAATGACTTTCTTTCTCATTCACTCTACTTCAGACAGAGTGCCCTTTTTTACTATGCTTCAAACAGGGCTGTCACCATATTGGTACCCTGGTATTTGCATTCCCTCTACCTTAGATATCCACATGGATTGTTCCATCCCTTATGTATTTTAGTTATTGTCTGTCTCCCACCCAAGGATTTTTGTCTGTTTTATTCAATGTTGTATCCACAGATACTTCTTGGTATCTAGCATATATATATTAAGTGGAACATATATTAATGAGTGAATAAATAAATAAATAAGTTATCTTTGCTCCTATGCGTCTTAAAAATAGAATAACTGTTTTTATCCTGAAATTAATCAAGATATTGATTTTATAAGTTATTGATTATAGGACTATATGAGACACCACCATTCTATTTAACATTGCCATATTCGTAAAAACATATTTAATAGGAGAGTTAACATTAAAAATACAAATACTTCCAAAGACTATATATCTTAGTCATTTGACTGCTTTATTTAAAATGCTGCCATTTTCCTTTCTAATTTACCTGTCTTTGCTATATTTGAGAGCATACTGACACAAATTTAATTAATACTTTCTGAAAAAATTGTAAAATCATTTATTATGTCTGTTTCATGTCATAATGTTGTCAGTTATACTTAACATACACAAATACAACTCAACAAGAAAAAGAAATATAACCCAATTTAAAATTTAGCAAAGGACATTAGACATTTATTCAAGGAAGATATATGAATGGCCAGTAAGCACATGAAATGATGCTCAAAATCATTAATCATTAGGAAAAAACAAATCAAAACAACAATGAGATACCACTTCACATGAACTAGGAGGAATAAAAAAGAAAAATACAATGAATATTGGCACGAAATAGAGAAAATGGAACCCTTATTCTTTGCTGATGTGATTGTAAGATGGTATAGTAGCTTTGGAAAACATTTTAGCCATTCGTCAAAATGTTAAACATAAGACCAAGCAATTCCATTTCTAGATGTATACCTCAAATTGATAGAAACAGGGGGCTTCCCTGGTGGCGCAGTGGTTGAGAACCTGCCTGCCAATGCAGGGAACACGGGTTCGAGCCCTGGTCTGGGAAGATCTCACATGTCGCAGAGCAACTGGGCCCGTGAGCCACAACTACTGAGCCTGCGCGTCTGGAGCCTATGCTCCGCAACAAGAGAGGCCAAGACAGTGAAATGCCCGTGCACCGCGATGAAGAGTGGCCCCCGCTCGCCGCAACTAGAGAAAGCCCTCGCACAGAAACGACAACCCAACACAGCCAAAAATAAATAAATAAATTTATTTAAAAAAAAAATTGATAGAAACATACTTTTACTTAATAATTTGAACATAAATATTTATAGCAGCATTATTAATGCTAATAAAAATGAAAACAATCCAAATATATATTAATTAATAAAAAATAAGATATATACATATGATGATAATAGCAAGGACATGGAAGCAACATAAATGTCCACTGACAGATGAATGGATAAAGATGTAGTACATATACACAATGGAATATTACTTAGCCATTAAAAGGAATGAAATTGGGTCATTTGTAGAGACAAGGATGGATCTAGAGACTGTCATACAGAGTAAAGTAAGTCAGAAATAGAAAAACAAATATCATTTATTAATGTATACATGTAGGATCTAGAACAATGGTATGGATGCAAAGCATTCTATTTGCAAAGCAGAAACAGAGACACAGATGAAGAGAATAAAAGTATAGACACCAAGGCAGAAAAGAGGGCGTGGAATGAATGGGAGACTGGGATTGACATATACACACCACTATGTATAAAATAGATAATTAACCAGAACCAGCTGTATAGCACAGGAACTCAAGTCTGTGCTCTATGGTGACCTAAATGGGAAAGAAATCCAAAAAAAAGCATATATATATATATATATATATATATATATATATATATATATATATATATATATATATACATACATACATACATACATATACAAATAGCGAATTCACTTTGCTGTGCAGCAGAAACTAACACAACATTGTAAAGCAACATAACCCAATTAAAAAAAAAAAATCCACCAGAAGGCAGAAAGCAGAAGCAAGAAGAATTACAATTCTGCAGCCTGTGGAACAAAAAGCACATTCACAGAAAGATAGACAACATGAAAAGGCAGAGGGCTATGTATCAGATAAAGGAACAAGATAAAACCCCAGAAAAAGAATTCAATGAAGTGGAGATAGGAAACCTTCCAGAAAAAGAATTCCAAATAATGATAGTGAAGGTGATCCAGGACCTCGAAAAAGAACAGAGGCAAAGGTAGAGAAGATATAAGAAATGTTTAACAGAGACCTAGAAGAATTAAAGAACAAACAGAGATGAACAATACAATAACTGAAATGAAAAATACACTAGAAGGAATCAGTAGCAGAATAACTGAGGCAGGAGAATGGATAAGTGACCTGGAAGACAGAATGATGGAATTCACTGCTGCAGAACAGAATAAAGAAAAAAGAATGAAAAGAAATGAAGACAGCCTAATAGACCTCTGGGACAACATTAAATGCAACAACATTCACATTAGAGAGGTCACAGAAGGAGAAGAGAGAGAGAAAGGACCCGAGAAAATATTTGAAGAGATTATAGTCAAAAACTTCCCTAACATGGGAAAGGAAAGAG